>NC_048905.1:1823367-1833111 GCF_011077185.1 Oxyura jamaicensis
TGGTTCGTTTTTTTCTAAAATAGGACAAAACGATTCAAACCACCGATTTTTTTTTAATAAACTTTTATTCCAAAAAAAAAAAAAAAAAAAAAAAAAAAAAAAAAAAAAGAATCCACACAGCTGTGAAATACACGGGAGAAATCCAGATGGATTATATTCCTAAACAACTGCTGCTGGTTATGGCACAGAACTATAACAAGAAGATAAATGTTATTTTTTTTAGATTTATTCTGCTCAACAGCATTGTTCTAATTAAATATGTGCTTTAATGAGGACCAAGTAAGTGTCTCAAAAGAGCAAAACATAACTGTATACTTAGAAGATACAAGGATTTGTATAAGGGTTCTCAAAACAACATCCATTTCTAGGATAATTATTTTCATTATGGCTATACTAGTTCAGAGACTACATAACAGAGTGAAAAGCACTTCTGATGTCTTTTAGCTTTCTCCAGCTTTACCAAAGCAGCAAACCATACCTATCCCACTCCCTGTTTGTCCATCATCATTTGTCAGTCCTTCACTCTCCCTGCAATAGCTCTCCAATTAGCTAGGCCATTTCAATCAAATTTGATGTGGTTAAGGTTTCACAAATTTAACTTTCAACTGTGTGAACACTGATGACTGAATAGAGAACTGCAACCAACTAGTGCCCTGACGGAACAGAGCAGGGAGAATTCCGACTTGAGCTGCTCTCATTTCACTCATCAGCTAAGGGGGAGCAATGAGATGATCAGTCAGCCATGAGTAGCTCCAAAGCAACCATGGCATGTGCTGCTCTTAGCCAAACAAATGCACGAAGAAAAGCAGTTATGGGCCTAATGGGAGACCAGAGAGCTTTTTGAAGGAGTTTGCAAGGCATAAAATTACGCATAACCAGTCATTCATTCATTAAGACTTACAGAAGGATTTTTTTGTAGTCCTGTAAATAAATAAATGTATCTAAATGTTCAATGTTTCTGAATTAAAACCAAATCATGTCAGCATATTTCATTCACCTATCTACTTTCTTTCTTTCTTTTTTTTTTTCTTTTTTTTTTGTTCTTCCTGAAAGAAATCCATGAGCTCAGTTGCCATTTTCAGGGAGTTTAAATGCAGCGGTTTTAACTGTCTTGATCTCTAGTTGTTTCTTTTTAGCTTAACCTTTTAGAACAAAGGTGTCACTGTTCTGTTTGTCTGTGACCCTTTTCCATTCTTTCTTTCAACTCTGTGCCATACACAGTTGCTCTAACTATCGCAGAATCTTTCCCTGTGGTACTGCTGTAACATCTAGAATTTGTTCTTGTGGCCTTGGTTTCCAGCAGAGGCTATTTCTCACATGGCATTTGTAGAACACACCTTTTAAGCTGTTTTGTATGTAACGTGAAACCAGCAGTCTAGCTACCATGACTGGAAACCACTAGAAGAAGGTAACAAAGATGGTTCTTCAAGGCATTCATCCCCACAAAGACCTCGAATCTGATCCTATCTGCACAGCGTAGTGTTGGCACTTCTGAGGAGGTTGCCAGTGTGGTAGCTAAATCATAGCAAGTGAGGTGGAAGGCAAGCCAGTAGGATTTATATCACCACTCATCTTTAATACAGATTATTCCAGGATTCTGTGATCATCTGATATCTCTTAACTCAAGAGATATGTCTGTCTTTGGAAAAATAAATAAATAAATAGAAATTAAAGGAGAAAGGACTGTGTTTCAAACTACGCTATAAACGTACAGACAGTTCCTAAAATCTGACAAAATACTTTTATAGGATCAGTATTTACTCCAGAAAATTTTAAATGCATACAATAATTTATACCTATTTATAATTTCCATTTTGTGTCTATCAAGCAAAATTAGACTAGAATACATATCTTGCATCTAAATATACTGAGCTAAGCCATCATAAATGGAAAGATATATATCCATCTGAACATCGTATCTTATTGTCCAAATTATAATACATGCAAAATAAAATACCTGAGATATGTCCTGATGTTTTCCCATGCCATAAACTGTAAACACTGAAATTAATTACATAACTACACACATCATATATGCTTCCTATTATAAACCTTTTGCCTCAGAAATCTGTAAGTGTCACCAAAGCTCTGAATAACCAGATGTAGTCTTCATCCTTTATAATGTGTTGCATCAAACCTGTTCATTGCATTTGCTTTGTAAGAAACTCATAACCACCCATTTCCAGAGTGGATTTATTACAGGAAAATATAGCAAAAATTCAGCGTTACGTGACACTGCTCTTGCTTTTTAATTCACATTTCAGATGAAAAAGGGCCTCTGTGATTGCCTCAGTCTGTTTGCTTTTCACCTATCCTCTCCTCCCTCCCTAGTAATTTTGGAATTCCTTGGCAGACTTAATTCATTTAAAAGAGCCTAAAAGTGTCAAAGGTAATTAAAAAGATTATATTATTAATAATAATTATACAATAAGATCGTATTATTATATTATTTAATATAATTATTTTCTTACAAGTGTTTTAGTAAGACCAACACTTCTCCTTCCACTGAGAACATCCTACTCACTCACAAAGTTATTTTTTCAAAAACATTGCACTTCCGTGTTTTTCAATAAAACAAGAACATCTTTTGCAATGAAAGGAAATCTAAGAAAAAATGTGTACTAAATTCAGTAGAGCATGCTTCATTTTGTAACACACGTTGCAGGAGTAGCTCTGTAGCTGCACATCCACCCTCATCACACTGTGACTCTGTTGGACCTGAGGATTAGACACCCACAAATGTGACACTAGTTTTAAAACAGCTCGAGGAGATATGGCAAATTATAAAGCGGTAAAAACCTGACATTCATACTAAATAGCAGAAAGAGTACTGCAGAACAGCTTTAGTGGGTCGAGAATAACGAGTATAACTTAGAATAGATAGTATACTGGTGACACATCTGTGTGACTTTATATAATGAGAAGGCAAGATCCTACCTCACAAACCTTCTTGCAAGTACTTCAGGAAAAAAAAAAAAAAAAAAAAAAAAATCAATAAACAGGAATGAATAAATAAGGGAGCTGCAAGTTTCTGCACCATAAGCTCTTCAGGCTATTCAGCAGCCCTGAGATAAGAAAGGTGTATGTATATATGTATGTATATACATAGACAAAGATGGGAAACAAAGTAGGAGTAAATAGGTTTTGCAGCAGAGAGAAGTCACCAGATTTCCACAGTCTGCGCTGGTGCCAGACAGCCCACTGCACTCAGATGCCAGATGCCCACACAGCTGCCCTCCCGCTTCCCCTCCTCAACAGGGCAGGGGGAGAAAATGAGATGAAAGAGCTCGTGGGTCGAGATAAAAACAGGAGATCACTCAGCAGTTAGCACTGCAGGCAAAACAGACACAACTTGGGGAAAAATAATTTAATTTATTGCCTATTGAAAGAGATTTAGATCGTGAGAAGCAAAAATGAAAACTAAAACACCAGCTCACCCTCCCTTTTTCGCAGGCTCAGATTCACTCCTCCATTCCCAACTCCTTGACTTCCCAACACATAGCAGCGCCATGACGCAGGGTATGGCCAATCCACAACATGTTCCTTGCTCCTCACACCTTTCCCTGTTCCTGCAGGGGCTCTCCAAGGGCTGCAGTTCCCCCAGGGCATTCTCCACACACTGAAGAGCCGCCTGTAGCCCCCTGCTGCCAAAACTTGGACACCAACAGCCAATGCATCAAACTGCCTAAAAAAGTGGGTAAATACTTTTTTGAGGATACCAAATCATTCAGGGATCAAAAATGAGGAACAGTGCAGAACTGCATAAGTATCTTATGGGACTGAGTGCCTCAGCAACTAACTGGGAGATAAAATCCAACATAGATAAATGTAAAATGATGCATATGGGGTGGAAAAAATCCTAATTTCACATCCATGATGATCCAGACTGGCTATTCCCTTTATGAACTAGAGTTTTGAGCTTCTGAGCAGCTGAGAAAAACATTAACTGACTTCCCAGAAATAGTCAAAAAAGCAAGCCAGTTGTTCGGTAATTACTGAAAAAGGAAGAAAGAAAAAAAAAAATCACTGTGGCACTATGTAAGTCCATAGGGCAATGGCATTTTAAACACTGTGTACAGCCCGGTCCCGCCTAATTGCCAAACAGAGAAAGGCGAGAAAGACAGTCAGCTCAAAACAGAGACAACCCTGGCGAGATGTAAGGAACAGTTACAAACCCCAACCCCCACGAGTAAGAATCATTCTAATATGGCACTAGCTGCCGTGAAATGAGGTCAGCAGAAGGTAGGTTGAAGGCAACAGAAGGCAGTGGTCCTTTGCACATAATTAGTGTGTGAAATGTCCTGCCATGGTACGCTAAAAGTTTACATAGGCTCAAGAGGAGCTGGAGAAAATTACATGAAAAAGTAATCAAACTTCAAACTATACAAACATCCCAGCTCCCTCTGAGCTACAATATCTGTGGATGGAAGAATATTCTAAGGATGCACCATGCCTGCTGTTCCCACCTGCATTTGATTTTGTCCACTATCAGAGAACGCATACTGGACCACATAAACCTAGGGTTTATCTAGGACTCTGCATTTCCAATGTTGTGTTTGTGCATTTTATATAAGGCTTTATAATAGCCAGCTTCAGGTTCCACTTGTTCCTCAGACTTGAGTGATCTGGGACAAACCATTCCCATCCACTGGTAGTCTGGTAGTAACATTATCTTGCTTGTTAGTTTCCTAAAAAAAAAAAAAAAAAAAAAAAAAACAGACACTTCTCCAGCCCATGGCTATGAACTTTGATAAGTTATTTCTAGCAGCTATGCAAAGAAGTGCAGAAAATACAGAAGCAAGCAAGCAACCAAATAGCAAACAGCTCACCTAGCCACGCTAACCATCTGTACCGTGCATAAAACAACGTGGTTTGCAAAAGCACAACTTGACCCAATAGCGTGTCTGGAAAATTAAGTCTCTTTACTGTAGAAATATTGCAGCACCCTGACCAACTGCAACCTATTATGCAAGTGTTAATGTGCAGCAGCATTAAAGTTCATAATGTACATCATAAAAGATACGGAAGCTTTCAGAAGAGGTTTTTCCTTTGCAACATTGGTGTTTGAAGGCTGTGGTATTTCAAAGCATTTGAATGGTGCATAATGGAAAAAAAGATTTGGTGCAATAAGAACACACAAAATCTCCTGTTGTATGTAAGACATGCTACCCTCAAGGATACAGTGCCTACCTCAATTATCTTTTTTTTGTTTGCATTGCATGTCCAATCTTTCACACATAATCACGTCTGAATTTTCTTATTGCACAAGAATTGCCATTTTTTCCTGTTGCCATGCTTCCTACAGAACTGAAGTAAGTTAACATGGAAAGAATAGAAAGCAACATCTGAGCTCTCATTATTGAGCATGCTAAGTGTAACTGCCATTTATTTCACTTTTTTGTCAAAGGACACATTTGTTCCTTATAAAGCTTTATGAGTAATGAGAACAATATCAATAACCTTTCTAACCAGATGGTGATGGCAGTAAAACAATTTAGAAGCACATCATTCTCTTTCTTTAGGAGACTGTTTAATTTTATAAAACAGCATTTTGGAAGAAGCTTAACAACAGGTAATGCTTAGCTGAAATGTAATAAAAATAGATGTGCTTTCAGCCAAATTCATATAGAAAACCATCAAGGTTTTTTTGATGTCTTATAAGATTACCCATAGCCTTACTAAAGAGAATACCATTTGGGAAAGAGTTGCAATTTTATATATACACAAAGAATGTCTACAGAAATGTATTGGAAATGAAGAAGTAATAACCAGGCAAGTTTTCCATAAAAGTAAGTAACACAGAGAAATATTGCCTACTTTCCTGGAAGAACTCATTGCTTTAACACCAGTTCTGTATATTGCTCTACAGATATCTTTCATTCAGTAAAAGAATTCCTTAAGACCTCCATCATAATACTTATGTAATGACATAGACTGTGACAATGCATTTTGATTAGCTCCCTTAGACCTCTCCTATACACATGACATTTCCAATGACTTCATCAAAATTTAGACTGGAACCAGCTGAGATGGTTATGCCTATACTGATCCGAATTCACACTGAGAAAAAAAAAATGCCTTAGAAGCTATGTTGCTCCTGTTAGTCTTCCCTTTCAGCTTCTAATATATGCATTTAAAAAAATTATACCTATTTTTTTTTTTAAAAAAAAAAAAAAGTAAAAATCTTGGGGAAAAAAGCATATATTACCATCTTCAACAATTCACATAGTGTTGGAAAAATACAATAGCATATAATTTTAATTCAGTTCACGTAGCTAGAAGTAGAAAACTACTTATCTTTGTTCAAGGAAGTTACTGCAAATGCATAAACTGTTTTAATGGAATATTCCACAGCATATAGTTCAGGGACATGTTTCAGCAGAGATGCCTAACCACTGAAACCATCGAGAAACATTATCCAAGAAGAAAAGTTGAATTCTGCACAGTCCTTAATGCCATACACTTCATTGTAGCAGGATCAACGTCTGTTTCTAGGACACATACATATTCTCTGAATAGCTCTGAACAGCTGAGGACCTCAGGTGTGCTGTGAGCATACTAATAAATATTTAATTGGACCTTAATTCACCATCAGATATAAAATCCATGAATTAACTCTGCAAATACTTTAAAGTAGCTAAGGCTTAAAAAACAATGCAATTTTATTTTCCATTAAATATTCTCTTTCACTAATCTTAACAAATCCAAAGATGTCTAATTATCAACAACAAAAGAAAAAAAAAAAGAAAAAAAAAAGACAAATTAGAAGTTTACTTTCCATCCAAATACCAGATATGTGGTATCTGTGTTTACAACTATCTGTTAGCCTTTCAGTATTACCAGGCACTGCCCCATTTGTCATGAGTGTGGGTTTTTTCATGGCAAAAGTATCCCACATGCAACATCTTCCTGCCTTGCTATAAAGAACTGCTGAACTTAAGCTAGGTATATTCAAAACATATAAAAAAGCCAATCAACAAAAGCAAACCACAAAAGAGGCGTGTGAGGAAAGAAGAGATCATAACTAAAAAAAATGAAGTAGATTTCTTTAGTTAAGAAGTCATTCTTCTTCCTAATACTTCTTTCATAAAAATAGGATTTAAAACACTGCCACAGACACTATTAATGGATGAGGATAAAAATGTTATAACCAAAGCATTCTTTTTAGTGTGACTCAGGTTTATGGAGAAATAAAAATTCTAATAATACCTTCCATTCAATCTTGTCTTTATCAGCTTTATTAAATATCATTGAAAGTGAGAACTCTGGTGACCAAAGTCACGTTGTGCTACAATTCAGCAACTGAAGAAAGACATTGTGCAAGTTTCTGCAGACTGCAGAATATCAGGGCAAAAAGAAGAATGACCTTGCTGTGTGTGGAGCTTGGGGGTAACTGCCTGAAAACAAGGTATATGTGTGTATGTGAGCATCAAGGCAGTAAGAATCAGTAATAAGGTGCAAAATGTTATCCTAAAGGGAATCACATCACTGTGAGGGAATGGTGTGATTCCCCATTACATCTGTGCTGAAGTTGTGTTAGCATGGTAGAATATACACTCGATTCGATTTAAGACCTTCAAACTCATTTCACATAAGAGAGGTTCAAAGTCTCAGAGAAGCAACTTTGCCTTGTGCTGCCAAGGTCCTGTTTCTCTGAGGAACTGGAGTAATTGTTCAAAAGTTTCCCTTCATTAAGTTCTGCTGTATTTGCTTACAAAAGCTAAATGCTAACAACAAAAAGCGTGGCATATGGTAACAGGGTTTTTATCTGCATATTCTTGTTTTCTGCTCTTGGCCTCTTGCTTTCCATTTTATCTGCATGCTCTCTGTGAGCTAAGCGATACATCAACACTGTCTTAAACTTGTGAAACGACACACAGAGTTACCTAAGATTAAATCAGAACAGCTCTTCACTCGTTTGTTACCTCCTTGTCTTGCCAACAATGGAGATAGACAGACTTAAAGATTTATAGTGAAATCAAAATAAAAATCACTTTTCAAGACGTTGAATTATGGGGTGGCAGCTGACAAGAGATGTTATTAAATGTTATCTGTGCTGTATTATTCATCACTTTCCAAATGTGTACCCAGTCATCATTCAAATACTACAATGAAAATTGCAATTCTTTCTTCATCACGAAGCGAGGTGACATTTCTGGGATAAGACCACTGTCTCACTGGGAACAGAAGGGGAATATGGCCTTCCTTCGTATACTGCTGGCTTCTGTTTTGCTGTGCACTACAACCTGGTGCCTAAGCTCCCGGAGCACAAGGCACTAGTAAGGTGCCCCTAGCAATGACACATAAGAATGCTGTGTGAAGAAAGAAACACTGTAAAACAGTGCAGCTCCCCAGTGTCGCCATAGCCTGTAACATGGCCATTTCAATATCCTTCTTTTAGAGAGCAAGAATATATGCTCATCAACTTGGTTAAAACTTGATTTAAACTTAGCAATCTATAGAAATGTCTTCTTCAAAAAGACAGCCACGTCCCATGAAGCAGCTTGCATTTTTTTCAAGTCCATTTCAGCAACAGATAAATCAGATGATCATGACATTGCAAAACAAAATTCACATTTTCTCGGGCAGGCACACAGAAAGCATCACAATATTGCCAACTACTGGTGGGCGTAAACCCAACAGTTGCCTTTGTGCTACCTTTGCACGTGTTTTAGAGGTATACCTAGTATTGAGCAGTCTGTGTGCCCATATCAGTGCAAAACAGCAACAGCAGCTGCGACTGGAAGTGCTAACCAGGCAGGTTTATGTGGTCATCCTGTCAACCTTCGTAAGCTGTTAAAACGGAGCAATAAATGTGCTTATAACATATGCATAAGACATGAAGTCAATCACATGAAAAGTACATACATGAAGAAAATTAATGGTACAGGGATATAAAAAAATGTGAACTTGGGTTCATGCGCTGGTAAAATAAGCCTGTCTGGTAGTTCCCCTCTTGGTAATTAGTGTCCTATAGGCATCTGCTTCACTGCAAAAAAAATGCATAAACCATGAAAAGATTAAATATAATTATCATTATTTCCATTTCTAGGGCAAGGCCTTTTCATAAATAATTATGTCTCAGTGTAAAACTGGAGGTTTTAAACAGTTGCCCTATCATTCATAATAATGAGTAAGATAAAAAGCCACAAGCCAAACCTTCATATGCTCATTAGATAGTGAAGGCTAATTAGGACTTTAACCAGAAATGCCACAATACATCACGATTATGGAGGTAATTAAAGCACTGATGATATTAAGACATATATTGTCTCCCACATCTGCAAATAGCACAATGCTGGCAAATTTACTTGACATAAAACCATATTCTTTTCAAGTGAAGTTAGAAGAAATCTGTTTTTTGTGTCAGGCCTTCACATCAAAGTCCACGTGTTTCATCTACATACTTGGTTTCAGAAACAGCCTGATTTTATTCTCACCATGTTCTCACCTTGTTTAATGTTGTGCAATTCAACAGAGTGACTTCAGTGTAAGACTACTGTAACTGATACCTCTGCTAAAGTGACAAAACATCATCTCTACATGAAAGTCAAAGATTTTTTTCCTTTAGCTGGAAGAGGTCACTGAAAAGACTCACTGGCAAGACAGACTCAGAACAGCCAACGGAATCAACTCCCCTCTCCCGCTCAGTAAATCTTCAGATGAATAATTGCAGATGGAATGGAGTTTTCATGTGTGTTGTGGTTTAACCCGACTGGCAGCTAAACACCACACAGCCGTTCG
>NC_048905.1:1833121-1945471 GCF_011077185.1 Oxyura jamaicensis
TGTTGTGGTTTAACCCGACTGGCAGCTAAACACCACACAGCCGTTCGCTCACCCTCCCCCCTCCCTCTCTGGGATGGGGGAGAGAAACGGGAAAGTGAAGCCTGTGAGTTGAGATAAAGACAGTTTATTAAGATAGAAAATAATAATGATAATAATAATAATATGTACAAATAAGTGATGCACAATGCAATTGCTCACCACCCGCTGACCGATGCCCAGTCCAACCCCGAGCAGCCGGCCCCCCCAGCCCGGCTAGCCACCCCTATATATTGTTTAGCATGACGTCAGATGGTATGGAATACCCCTTTGGCCAGTTTGGGTCAGCTGTCCTGGGTTTGTCCCCTCCCAGCTTTTGCTGCACCCCCAGCCTGCCCGCTGGCAGGACAGAGCGAGGAGCTGAAAAGTCCTTGGCTTAGTATAAGCAGTGCTCTGCAGCAATTAAAACATCAGCATATTATCAGCACTCTTCTCATCCTAATCCAAAACATAGCACCCTACCAGCTACTAGGAGGAAAAATAACTGTCCTAACTGAAACCAGGACAATGTGCTTCATGATTCAAGGAGCTGCCTGCATACAACCAAAAACCTACTATTTCATATCTGTCTTTGAAAAGCTACTTTTTCTTCTAGCTTTCTCAAAAACAATACATATGCCAGGTGAGCAGGTGGTGTTTTGAAGACACAGCTCACCATACTGAAAAAATGGTATCAGTCTCCCATTTTTCCTTCCTCTTTCATCCACCTGTTGACTCTCATCACTTTCCTAATTATAAGGACTATGTAATGTGTAAACTTTTCTAAGTCTGTATAAAGCATAGGCCATGCCTGTAGCTCATTGGTACTGTTCCTATGCAAATAGCATGCATTAATAATGGCAAAGTCATGGCCAAGATTAAATGCTTTAATTTATTTCAGGAATATTTTGCTAATTTGTGAAAATAAACATTTATATGCATGAAAAAAAAAAATGCAAAAAACCATTCAAGCATCTAATGGTTCTCTCACATCACTAATAGTTTAGAGAACATAAAAACACAAGTAAACCATCCCAGATTTCAATTTAATATAAAAGACAGCTAGAAAATGTTAATGTGCATTATTTAAGAACTCAGATTCTTATCAAGAAAAAGCATACCCCCCCCAAAAAATCTGTAATTTTGAAGGGTTCCTATCACATTTATTCTTCAAACTATGGACTGTATTCAATACAGATATCTGCAAGGTTAATTTGCAGCCAATCTTAGAATTATAGACTATTACTGAAAAAATGGAATCAAAGAACATTAAGCATCCCCTTTGGCAGGCAAATTCCCCATTATAGCAACATTCTCAATAAACAAATCAGTGAGCAGATTTTTTTAAGGCTATCTGAAGAATTTTAAAATTCAGCTTTACTTTTCATTCTGGATAATTTGGCTGATTTTCTTGAAATACACTTAGTACTCAAAAAAAAAACATGTTTTTTGAGGCATTTACAAAACACTAAGATAACCAAAACATACACTGACTAAAAATGAAGTGGGAAAGGGAAGAGGGAGAGGGAAACTGGAATATCTACCTATTTTTCAAGCAATATTCTCAACTGTGAGACATAACTGAAAGTGACTGCCATGGATATTCAATTCTAGTCTCTAACATTCACAAAGATCTTCATAAACTATAGTTTTCTTCCGAACAGCCCACAGAATTATTTCACCTTGGCGTTCTGGCCGTGTTTCACTAATGAAAAAGATCTTGTGTGCTTTCTTCTAGCAAAGAAAATGTTGACGTACATATGTTCTTTGTCAGGTTTCTTCTGGCAACTTGTTTTATTCTCTGGTTTAAATGAGAGCTTGTTTTGTTCACAACAGCACACTCTGCAAGAAGAGCGGGGGCGGATTAGTTCTGTCTCTCCCTGGGGAGCAACTCCCTAGAAATTCTTTTCTTCCTCCCACAGTTGGGCAATAGGTTTCCAAGAAAGATGGCACTTGAAGCCAACCACTTGCTTGGTAACAAGGCAGCAATGTTTTCTGCGGTTCAGCAGCACGTCCACATGTAGATCCAGCCAGAGCACTGGAGCAAAGAAGGATCATCAGTAATCACAGGCTAACAAGAAAGAAAGAAAGAACTACCAGCTTTTGTAACTGTTGGCATTCCAGACAGCCACAGGGAAACCAGTAAACCCAGCTGTCAGGCAGGGAAGTTTAAGGGGAAGATGTTTTAAGATTAGTTTCTATCCTACAGATTTTTAGTTTCCTGCCTTGGATAAGAATCAACAGAAACTGAATACTCTTGTGACTTCAAGACTACATCCAGGCCAGCGTCCTCAAGTTCACAGGGAGCAAACATTCCAGCTTTGTCACTGTGCTGTGAACACAGCTGAATTCAGTAGCAGTTCAGTAAGTCCTTTGATGAATGTGAAAGGCAATTAAAAAAAAATGACAGCATCTGTTGTCCAGTAACGTAGCCCTGTGTCGCTTTGCTATGCTTTATAATTTAGTAAACTAGTATGAGCACCTTATCTAAAGTACATTACATATGCTGTTAGGCATAATAATGCATATGGTATGCTTCATTTAAACAATCCGATACACCTATTCCTAGTCATTTATTTCGCCTTTTGTTATTGATTGTTTTTTATGTTGCTGAGTGAGATAAATTAATCTAGCTGACAACATTCTTGCAATATGATCAGTTTAAAATTTTCAGCACATAGTAGGTGCTTTCAAGTACACCTTCAGAAAGCTGGACTGATGGATCCAAGTAGTGTGAGCAAAAGTGTGCTAGTTGCTGAAAAGCTATAACCAGCACTAGAGCTATAGAAAAGTGCTAAGCACCAAGTTAGAGCTGAATGCCAAGGAACAGTAAGAAAACCAAATGTTCCACTAATCACATTGAGCTGAACTTCCTCCTCTTGTACTTGCCTTATCAGACTTTATATCCCAACATCGCTTGCCCTAGATTCATCCTACTCCTGCAACTTGCAGTTATTAGGTTGAAAGCTGTCTATCAAGGCAACTAAAATCTTCCTGACATAAAGAAAAAAAAATGCTAAGTAAATAAAACCCCTAACTCCCAACCTGGAGTCCCAAGGCAGAAAAATAACAGAAATCTTGAGATTAGATTTTTCTAGAAGTTGTTTAGAGCCTTATTGAAATTTCATACCCATTCCTGGACTTACTCAATTCTGTTATTTTGATTAAAGTCTCTTAAAATAAGTTTCTCAAGTGGAAACGGCTTAAGAATTTCTCACACAAAGTTCCTGTATCTACCTGAAATGAAAACAATCCTTATGGAATGCAACCTACTTTCTGTACTCCCTCAAGTAGAAGAGTCTAAGCAAGCTCCTTCCACCTCAAACTAATGTGGACCAAATTAAGATACTGTACTGGGTCTGGCTGGGATGTTAACTTTCCCTGCAGCAGCCCATACAGTGCTGCGCTCTGCACTTGTAGCTAGAACAGCAGTGGTATCACACCGGTGTTGTGGCTGCTGCTGAGCAGTGCTGGCACAGCATCAGGACTCTCTCTGACCCTCCTAGGGGGTGGGCAAAAAAGTGAGAAAGAAACATCAGCAGGGCAGCTGACCTAACCCAACCAAAGGGATATTCCATACCATATGATGTCACACTCAGCAATAAAAGGTGGAGAAAGGAAGAAGAGGTGGGCTCTCATTGTGAGAACGTCTGTCCTCCTCCCGAACATCGTCTACGTGCGTTGAAGCCCTGCTTCAAGGACGTGGTCAAGCATCGCTCATTTGTGGGAAGTAGAGAGGAATTTCTTTCCTCTGCACTTCCGCACAGCCTTTACTTTTTTTTTTTCTTTTCCCTTTCCCCCTCCCTCTTCCCATTTCCCTTTTTTCCCCTTTAGTTGAATTGTTTAATAATAATATTTCCTTAATAATTTTTTTCCCTTTAATTAAATTATCCTTATCTCAACCCGTGAGTTGTTCTTTCCTTTACTTCTTCCCCTCCTCATCTAAGGAGGGGGAGTGAGAGAGCTGTTGTGGTGTTCAGCTGTCACAGAGCATGGCGAAGAGATGGTTGGCTTCCTCAGAGACAGCACATATAAATCCTTGTGCATCTACTTCAGGCACTGAAAGAACCCTTCAGCAGCAAACAAACTTTCCCACAAGATGCATCAAACTCGATTTCTCTTTCTTTCTTTCTATTCTCCCTGTTCACGTTCCATGCCTTGCCTTTTTACTTATTTTCTATCATCTCCCCTTCCTTCTTATCCCAGACACCACTGTGATTATCAATTAGAAAAAGCTATTAAGACTTCTGGCTTTCAGCTGCCCTCACATTAGGAGACCGGTTCCTTCCTGGGTTCAAGCCACGTATTAATTACTGTTTGAACTTTAGCCACACACAAAAATAAAAAATACTGAAAACAATGCCTGAAATGAGTTTACAATGTAAACAGAACATAACCTTTTAATTTCCATGAAGTGTGTGAGACTTATTAAATTTTTACATTAAAAACAGACCTTGGTTTAAAACACTGCATTTGAGAAATAATAGCTTAATGTGACTAAATGTTTGATTCATATTTTGGTCATATTAGAAGCATATTCAGGAGGCAGGTCCTTGCTGTTTCCCTCCTGTGAATTAATAACTCCAATGGAGAGCACAAAATGAAGAGCTTTGGTCAAAACAGCAGTAATGGCAAACTTCAAATCCAGTGCTGACCTGTGATGTACTACTGATTGTGGAAGAGCAACGCATGAATGCATTCATATATATGTGTATGTATATTCAGTCCTGCATACGGAACATCGGCTACATGGCCACAGCAGAAAATGTTTTTTCTCCCTCTCAATAAAAAACAAAGATAGTTTATTTCAGAACGATATTTGGCTCTTTTAACAACCCACATCATAAGTCTATAAAACCTTTCATCTATTGAAAAATTGTTTAATAATATTCTTGTCATCTACTTCAGCGCTTATTAATTGAATGGAAAGGTCTCTGAGCCACAGGGCACACAGGAGATATCTGATTTCTTTCTGCATTATGCATACACAGAAGCAGCTGAGAGCTGCAAATTTTTCCTTTAAGGGGACTCTAATGGGCTGTTTAAAGAGACACAGTTAAGGCTGACACTAGTAAAATGGAACTTTGGTACCTTAAAATTTGTCCCACATGTTAAACTATGCTAGCAGAAGGTGCATAATGCTATAAACATGCTTTAAACCTACGTTACCAGTATTCCTAATCTGGAATAAGAAGAAAGCAAATTCCTTTGCATACATAGGCCCACAGATTTATTTAGCTTTCAAGATGTTAGAAAAACAGAACAGACAGTATTAGGATGTTTTGGTTTAAACTTTTTGGTTCAGGTTGACAGTAAAATGTCACCAAAAAAAAAATAAAATAAAATGAAAAGGGATTTCAGAATAAAAGCAGAATGATCAAGAGGAATCAGCTGAAACCATGCCTGAAAACAGAAGTGAACATTTCATTTTGAGGTGAGCCAAAACCATATATTTACAATGGTTCTATTGATTTAGTATTGCTTTGGGAAGAAAAATAACATGAGATAATATCTATGAAAATGTAATAGCAATTTATATCCAAAGGATCTTACTCAGGGCAAAATCCCACAGTCACTGAAGACAGAAGGAACTTTCCTCGATAGAATCATAGAACTTACCCTTGATAGACCTCAGTACAAACAAGATTTCATCTTTGTCATCACCACAAGCAGATTATCCAATCTAACATTAAAATTTCTATCTACAAGGAAATGAGAAAGCATAGAAGTAACACAAAGTGTAATGAAATAGCTTTAGGTAAATTAAAAAATTGTACAAGAGAAAAATAAAGACCATTTTTCTTTATTAAGTAATTGCCAAATTGTTCCCTAACACTTATTAATAACAGAGATAATTTAAGGACTTTAATTATGGTATAAAAGAAGGTAAGTGTAATACACTAGCAACGGAAAATTAACACAGTTTAGCACCAGTAAAACACTCTAGCAAGAGGCAATGTCTGAACCCTTTAAGCTAAATATAGCTGCAAGCAAAAATCAAATATTGCTGTAATGAAAATACATACAATATTTTTTGTCCATAATTTTTATTTTGAGATAAACAGTCTGTTGCCTACTGAGGATGGTCTTTTCTGTATATCATCCCATCTGTGTATAAATCAATGCCTTCTTTAGCAAGATGTACTAAGGTACTTTAGTATCAATGCAATAATTACTACTTTCTCTGTTAGAAGCTACAGTATTGTATTCATTAGCATATTTTTTCAGTCTTGTGAGCCTATTTCTAACAGTACAGCAGAAGGTTTAAGAAATCTTTTCAGTTACAACGGAATGTAAAAAGAAATGCGTTATAAAGATGTAGTAAAGAAACTTATGCCCTCATTTATTTCTGTAGTTGTGCATAAGCAATTAAAAAAAAATACTTAAAGTGAAGAATAAATTTTAAAAGCAGGATTTCATTAAAGACCCAACACTACCATATGGCCCCAGTGACATTTACTGATGTAGTGGTAGGGTGTACTGGAACAGAAAAACAAGTGGGCAATTTCCTTTAGCAGAAATAAGATATAATGTAATTGCACACTTCAAACAGTTGGAGACAAATTAGAAGCAAATTTGCCATATTCTGGGAGTCTCCTGGTTGAACAAGACTGAGGAAGGGGCAATTTGATTTTAGTTGAGTAATATAAAATGACCATGAGCTCCTGATGCCATGAAGCTGTGAATTAAGATGAATACATCATAAAGGATAATATACAGACAGATAAAAACAGAAAAGTGTTAAAGGGTTTTAAAAGAAATGGTCATACTTCTCTGTCCAGAATACAATTTCAGTGCACCATACCTAATAATAACAACTCAAACAGGTCAGATGTAAAAACATGGCCACCCAAATAATTGGGAATCAAACATCAAATATAGCAGGAAACTAGATTTACCCTAGTTGGCTTAGAACAGGTTTGCAAAGAATTTGATTGTTGCTAACAGATATCCCATGAACTCTGTAACAGAAACATCTCTTTCAATAAAAGACAGAGCTGGCAAAGGACCAATGTCAATTGCCAAAGATTTCCAGAATGAAAATTAGGGAAAGGATTTAAGCCTTCATAACAACAAGATTTTAAATCAATATTCTGATTAGTGTACTGGAGAAAGTAAATCAAGCTGGCTTTAAGGTGAAGCTCACTACATTTCTGAAAATGTTTGTGTGTGGTAGTAGGACACTAAAGAGGTCTTTTGCAATTTCCCATTCTCTTTTGTAGTATTAGAAGTATCCCCAAGAATACTCTCATTTACTTAGATGTATGGCTTTTCTTGAAAAAAAGCCACATACTATATAAATCCTCTAGTCCTGCCTGCTCTATCTACCATTCTAATATCTCTGAGGCGCTTAAGGCAATCTGTGTTTTTTTCAAGATGGTATGTTATTAAAAAACACTTGCAAGCCCCAGCTTTCTGGATAATGACATTTTGGATATGTTCTTGCTTTTAAACTTAATGAGTAAGTACAACGATTCTTCAAATGGCTGAAAGAGAGCAACTCTTAGAATAACTTCCTAAGGATTCCATTGAAACCTACCTATGTTTCAGAACACATTAACCAAGAAACTTAAAACGGCACACATAGTTGAAAGCATCTCCTCACATAATTTCTGAGAATATACAACTCCTCCTACTGTGTAAGAAACTTACAAAAACATCTAGGAAAAAGTTTTTGGAAAAGAAAGGTGAGATCCATTTTTAAAGCTACATTATTCCTTCAGTACATAAATAATCATTTTCTCAGTTTGTGTTAATATTTTTAGGAAGCTTCTTTGGATATCAGCTGATACCTGCCTATATCAATTTAGCTGTAGCTAGATTCCTCTGTAATTTCTTATCTGTTTCATTTTGTTTTTTAATGTGCATTCAAAACCTGAAGTCCGTCTGTATCAGCTCTCCCTCACAGATTTGCCCTGCTCATTAATCTATTAACGCTTAATTAATTTCAATAATAAGAAGATACCAGTTGGAATACACCATTAAACATAAATTACAGTAATACCTCCAACTAGTGAATATTTAAGGAGTTGAAGTCGATTCATTTTTTACAGAACTGCACAACCCAGAAAACACTGTGCAGCTCATCAGGTTGTCTGTTTCTTACAATTCATTCCTAATGGAAAGCTGTAAGTTTCTTTAAGTGCTTCTTCGTTCATTAAAAGATTCTGTACTAGTTGTATTCACGATTCCAAAAGACAGAGATATACAGATGCATATCACAGCTGTTTATACCTTAGCATCCAGGATTACTTTATCAGAATAAAGGAATCACCATCGTTAATTTTCATGTAACTCTATAAGCCACACTGCATACTGTATCTTTAACAGATTAATCAGAGCGAGGTTTTTGTTACAGTCTTGACGTGAACATTTACTAAAAAAAAAAAAAAAAAAAAATGAAAATTTGTCCTCAGTTGCGGGTTGCCATTTAGATATGATTACTTAGATTATTTTTCATCATCTGCTGGGTTGCACTGTCTGGAGTATGCCAGAGGAGTATGTTCTGCTAAATGCAGTTACAATCATTTGAGACACATGATCATCAAAAATGCTCTTAGCTTAAGCTTTTATATACATAACATTAAAAAAAAAAAAAAAAAAAAAAAAAAAACACTACATATATATAGTAACTTAAGCTAAGAGAATTTTATATATATAAAGTTCCCATTTCATCATGGGAATTACTTGATGTTACTTGCTACTTACATTAAAATATTTTCACCTTTCTATTAAAAGTGCATTCAGAGCCACTTTCAAAAAGGCAATTTCCAAAACCCAAAAGCACTAAGACAAACTTTGTTTCTAGTTACTAACTATTTCAAAATGTTTCTTCTGGTGCTTACTTTAGATTTCTTTAGGAGCACCTTCATTGAGAAATACCAAAAAGGGGGAGATCACAGATGCAGCACTCACTTGAATTGACCCTTACAAATTATTCAATAGCATTAGATAGTAAAGGACTGGACAAAGCATCTAATAAGCTGGTGAAGGAAAAGGTCATTTTTAAGAAAACAGACGACCTAGATCAGGTAACAAAAGAAAATACTGCGTCCTACATCTAAATGTAGGATTGCTTTCAGCAATGAAGCTTAGGGAACTTTAGTGAAGTGAACCAAACCTCTCAGACACTGCTGCTTTTTAGTTCTTATATATTTTTTCCATTGATAGAGTCTGATATTATTTCTCCTTGATAGATTCGTATCTATCGTATCTTTCGTATCTTTTCGTATCTTTCTCCAATGAAGATTCGTAAACTAAACAGCTCAAAGCAAAAGAGCCAAAAGAGAATCAGTAATCTATGTTACAATAGATAAACAAAAAAGAAGGCAACCTAGAAATTTCACTTCAACCATCAAACTTTACAGTGAAAATAAAGCAAGAACTTCAGCCATATATTTAAAGTTGAAGCACTTAGTTTCAGTAGCAAGAAGCCGAATGTTTTCTCGAGCGCTCAATAAAAAAAGGTTGTCACTGAATCCATATTTATGATATCTGCAAAATTCTCTATAACTAACATAAGAGTCTAACTGATCTAGGTACCCTTTTTGAGACTTGCGATTACAAGAAGAAAGTGAGAAATTGTTTTAGATTTTTGGTAATACACCTGCAAAAGAGCAATCACAACTGAACATCCTCAGAGAAATGACTCCAGCGTTTGCTGTTGTTCCCACTCGTATTTCCAGTCTCGGGGCTGCCCTCTGACAATCAGGAGGCAAAGCAATTGCTGCTCAGACAACTGCCCTCGCCAGAAGAAATAACAGACAGGGAACACTACAAGCAATTTCTAAGTAGAGTTGCAGCTATTTGCTGCCCTTTTTCCACATTGCTCTCCCCTAAAACAGTGACACCTATCTTAGTATGTACATTCATACCCATATCCTTCCAGCCTCAGGCATTAGCAATACCTTCTGCTTTTCTAGTCCTAATGACAAGAGATCACTTGTGCTAGCCTTGACCTCCCAGTCTCCTCCTTTTTAACAGGTTTTAACAGCAGCTTTGCTTGGCAAGAGAAAGGCTTTTTCCAGCAAATTAACCCTCCACTTCCCAGGGCAGGAATAACAGCACAGCCCACACCTGGTTTCCTGCCATTTGCTAAATCAACTCCTAGGTCACTATTGTCACTTGTGACTCCTCTGCCAGTTCTGCTGGCAGGTGCCCCCAGTATCACTGCCTCCGTCTTCCCAGAAAAAAACACCTCCAGCTCACGTGGGAGCACTCAGTGCTCCAGCTGCCCTTCGGCCTCCTGTGAGGCCTGTCCATGCTGCAGGCTGTCCTGCAGAAACAGCGGCTAACAGCGCGGCCAGGTGCTCTGAGGAACAGGCTCAAGCACAGGGTTGTTACTGGAAGGATGCTGCACTTCAGCAATTACTTGTTTTGTTCAAATGAAGAGCTTCTGCTGGAACACAGATTATCCTTATTAATTATCCTAATTAATTAGGTTAATATCAGTTTCTGCCCCAGCTGAAAATACATAACAATTTTTCAAGTCTAACTATTAATTATCCTTGTAGCAGTAATTTGTTTTTCTCTGATCAGAAGAGTATAAAATGAAAGATCTCGTCACAACAACAAAAGAGAATGCTTTTCAATTGCTTATTTTCTATCATAATTGTTGTTGCAGTGCTCTAGCCAATGCTTGTGAATTGCAGTGGCAGTGAGGCCCCCACGTAGGAGCTTACCAGCTGAGCACTTTAAGGGGAAGTCAGGTGAAACTGCTCTTGTTCTTAATTATGTCAAATATATGACTTCACTTCCCTCCTAGCTTTTTGGTGCTGTTCTTTGTTGGGTTGTGGGGTTTTTTTGTTTGCTTTAGCTTAAATTCCACTTTTGAACATATGCTAAGGACACCCAGGTTCAAGAGCTGAGCTTTTCTATTTTTCTATATTTTTCTATGAAACATAGTAAGTATTAACTTTGGAAGTCTAGAATTAGTCTCCTATATAACTAATGATGATACTTTCTGAATGGTATGGATTTTTTTCTCAATAAGGTGAATTACATGACAGCAGCAAGACCAAATATATTTATACATTAAACTGATTAATAAAAATACTGCATCAGTTTTATGTTCTGACAACTGCAGCAAGAGCTGGGATTCCAAGTGCCTGCTTCCTGAATTCTATATTTGAATTTACTTTAGCCAATACCTCTTACCATTGTACTCTCAGTTTTCCTTTCCACGAATAATGAACTTAACTTTCAGACATTCATTTAATTTAGCACAGACACTCATTTAAGTATTTACAATTTGCGTAAATAACAATGGAAAGGGGGTTTAAAGTTATTTTTCTTTAAAATAGAGGCCAAAAGAAAAAATGATTACTTTGTTATTTGAAGTACGTCGTAAAGGTTCACAGAGTAGATGAATGTCTTAGAATGAAGCAGTAGCTAATTCTGCACTTGGATGCTGAAACATGCATTTGCTTCTCATCATGCTTTCAAAATATATTTTCTCTTTACGCATGCCTCAAACTCAGGTACAACATGGAAAAGCAGTTAGAAAGTGATTAAAAAAGCAGTGAGCATGGGTGTAAGAGCAGCACATTTAAAAAGCTGCCCCTGTGACAACTGTGCTACTCACTCACGTGGCCACAACTTCTGCCTGTCTCCGAGGGGCAAGTGGATTCGGTCTGCCAGAAGCATCCACCGTTTGATCCTAATAACAGTCAAGTACTGGACAAGTAAAGGTTCTAAAAGTTACCAATCTTTACAGGGATTATTCAAGAAATAAATAAAGGATACTCTGCTTTCAGTTGCAGCTTACTGGAAACAGATTTTTTTTAGCCTAGGGAAACTCAATTTCAGCGCACCAATATACAATATCTTCCCGCAATACGTGCTACTGGCTCCAGTGAGGGAACACATACAGATATCTTCCCTTAAATGCAATATTCTTGCTCACCTGAGTTGAAAAGGAATAATCAGTGGCAGATAAGAAATGGCTCATTTTTCCATTTAAAGCAATATCTTACAAACTATCAGGAGGTCGCATATCCCATTCGTCATATACAGTGTTTTGCATCTTCCCAAAGGCACTGGAGTGCATACATAATTCTCACATAAGAAATATTGAATACAATGTTCAAAACATTTTGCAAACAACACATGGCAAATAAGCCTTCATTTGCTCCTCCTGTGTTATGCTCTTTCCCTTTGAAAAATATTCTTCTGTGTAATTTTTGATCCAATATTTCTGTGATGTTATTGTTCTGCTACCTTACCTGAGTAAATTGCATATCAAACATATCAGAGGATGCTTACTTGCAGCTACATTCTCAGCAAGAAATATATGCAATGAGTTCACTACTGAGAGACTTATGTGATTCTAATCAAAAAGTGTCATAATAAAATGTTTACCATGTAAAATGAAAGATCTTGGGGTTTTTGAGGTAGCAGGATGGGAAGTTTGCAGCTTGGCATAGCTAAGCTTCTATGAATGTTTATGAATTATTCTACTGGAAAATGAATGATGGGCTGTAATAGTCTTTGTGTACTTGTCACTATTCCCTACTGCACTGTGATGGGACTATTCACGTATAACAGTTCATACAGCAGAGTTGCAGCTTTTTCCTTCTTCAGTAGATGCTGGAGTTGTCAGAACCAGACACTTGCTAATGTCTATTTGTATGCATCTGATTCCAGATATTTGCCAGCTCTTTGCAGACAAAAGAGGCAGAAAATGGAGTTCAAGAAGAAATAAATTTGATATCTTAAAAAGGAGGGAGAGAGAAAAAAAGGCAGGAACGATGAGGCTTATTTTGGGACATCTCCATACAGTGGCATGATTCATCCACTACAAACCATAACACAGACCAGGCATGAAATGGCATTCAGTCTTTGCCCACCGAGTCAGAGCACGTGTGTGTCTGGCAGCGTGTGTGTAGGGGGGTGTCAGTTCTGGGCTGCTCCCTATTCCAGACCCTAGCAGAGCAGTAGGCATGAAATGGCAGGGTAGCTGTCCTGGGCACTCACTGCCCAGAATCGAGGAAGCGTGTACAGAAGAGTTTCAAATGTCAGTGGAGTTTCTACCTCAGAGTGGACTTCAGCTAACTCTGAGCCAGGAATTCCTCCAGAGCCAGCAGCTGTAAGGGCCCTTAGGACCCATTCTGTTCTGCTGGATCACTGAACCACAGATCAGGCTGCTGTTCCATAAAATAAAGGCAAATTTATTTTTATTTTATTTTTTTTTCTAACTTCAGAGCATGGCTGCAGCATATAGCTTAAGAAATCCTCATTAGCAGGACCTTTTAAAAAAGAAGTGAACAAAATGAATAGAAACATTTATACAGCAAACTGTATGTGCAGGTATAAGAAATGGTCTCTCTATTTCACTTTTTCAAATGAGAGATGGCATAATGGGTGACAGCCCATCCAGTAATTGCACGGATTGCAGCTTCCCTCATATTGTTGCTGGAAAAAGGCAAGTTGTTGCCTGGAAGTTGGTCTCGATTTCTGTAATGCTCATTAAAGCCTCTTCAAGCTGTATGACACTCAAGCTAACTTATTCCATTGCTGTACTTTCCCTTTTGTATTTGCTAAGTTAGTAGGAGGCAGTGTTTATGAAATATTGCAAACTGGGCTGTGTGCAACTCCAATTTCCTATTCTGCCTTGGTCTCATTAAAAATGGTAATCTTGGAGTAATTTAGAAAACAAAATACTAGACAATATTTTACTTAGTACACAGGTCCTGAGACGCAACTGCTTGTGCTACATTAAAATTTCCCTTTACAAAACAAAAACAGAAATAACGAATTCCAAGGAAGCACTGCGGAACATTTTCCTCTCCCAAACACATGCAATGGCTGCATTCCTCACACCTTGAGCCTGTGAGTTCTCGTGGTGCTGCATAGCATACAGCAGCTTCCGTCATCTCAAACTTTTGCTTTGTTTTAGTGCATAAGTACATACATTTCACTACAGAACTCAAACATATAAAAACTGAAAAAATCAGGTCACGGCATAGTTGCAATTTCAAAGGAAAGTCTGCATGTTTGTGCATTTGAAGAAATATTTGTGTAAATGGGCTTCTATAATCATACACGCACAATAACACTGAATCAACAGCACTGGTACAACGTTGACATTAGCTGCTTTTATATCCTTTAGTGTGACAGTAATTAAAATTAATTCATGCAGACTCTCCTTTAAATATACTCCATTAGCAAAGAGCATTTGTCAGATCTACTTCCAGAGCACAATGTCTAATGATATCCCTAAACATTAAAAGCCCTAATCTTGTAATTTATTGCTCAAAACAGTTTACAGGGAATAGTCTAATAAACTGCAAGCAATGAATTAACATACGCCTTGTACGTGGAATAATCTACCAGAAATTCATGTGTATTTAGTACGAGTATGATACAGTTAACTGCTGTGGACCTGCTGAAATGAGAATGGCTGTGATGTCATGATCTAGACAAGAAGTGTTTTGAATACTCTCAACCATTAACTGTTTCAGAAGGATGTATGTAATTCATGCATACAGTTCATGACATGAATACAACTAGAAATTCTAATAAGCGCCATAGCTGAAACAGCTGCAGACCTGGAGAACTGTATTATTTGCCATCCCAATATTATTCAATCAAACCCAGCACTACCCTATTAGGCATGTTGCCACTGAGGCGGTGAACAGAACCCAATTCTCACATCAAGGCAAAAGTTAAAAAATAAAAAAATGCAGTTACGTTATGTTATAGCCCCACACTTGGAGAAAAGAAAATTTATCAGGCCAGTATTGATGTGAAATGTTACGTTTTGACTCAGTAGACATTAACTACAACTTCTGGGTTAGATCCTTGATAAACTCAAGGTTTCTACTGTGCAGCTCCAAACTCGGTGTTCAAGGATTAGTAAGTGGTGCTGAGAATGCAGAACATTCATAGTATTTTACAGATAGACTAAAAGATTGCTATGCAGAAAGAAAAAAAAGAAAACTAATGAACTACTAATACCTGTCATCAAGAGAAAGCATATACACGTTTACATGTCAGGAAAAAGTGAATCAACAGTAATCAGAATCCAGAAATGAGCATCTCTGAATTTTTCAAGGTGTCTGAAGAGACTTGGCAGACATTCTGGGCACTGGTCATTGGGTCTCCCCAATAAGGGTCACCCCTCATTAGGGTCTCTACGTACATCCTTTACCTCCACACACCTTGTGGGGGTTAGGGACAAATTCAGCTACAGGGACTAACTTGGCATTTAAGGGAAATGTCACAGATGCAGTTACTTTATCAAGAATTTAAGGCATTTGAGATCGTGAATGAGAATCTGCAGCAACCAGGCAGATCCCAGCAAGTCGGAACTTGGGCTGACTCTTCACAGCTGGGTCAATCAAGGCAACAAACAATTAGCCCAATCAGTAAAACTCCAGTGTGCTTCACTCCTGTCCAACAGAAACAGCGAGAGGCCTGGTTCACTAGTGTTCTTGTTATTGAGGACATCACTTACATTTGTGGACAGTTAATGCTTGAAAGTACATAAATATCTTCAGCGATTGAACTGTTGCCTCAATAACAAGGTTTTACATCATTCAGAGAGATTTCCCTCTGTTTTGCCAATGGGAATTTGCAACTAAATTATTTTTAAAAGGATCTAGGCTAACTTTATCTCCTCCTATGGCGTGTTTTATAAATGACTTGGATTTCTGGAGTGTTCAGCACTGCTCATGCCTAAATGGTTTTGATAGCTGAACACGGCGTTATAACAAGCTATATTAAACGTGGGCAAGAGAGCAAGGGCAAGAGAGCAATCTTCTGATTAATTGCTCTTGATTTCAGGTGGCTAAAGAGACCAAAGAAACTATAAACTATTACAACCTATCAGCTTAGCAAAACAGAAGAGCTGCTGTCACAGATCTATGCAGTTCCTTCTGCCCTGATCAGGATTTCAGGCCTCAAATATTTTGACCTGTTGCATTTCTCATGGGGTTATTTAGCATGAAACACTCTGCCAAATATGGGAAATGTTGGACAGCACTGGAAAACAGGCCTTTACAGCACGGGGATTTTTTATCTGGTAATGATTATATAATGATTAGATTTACTGTGTTATTTTTAGAAATAACTCTAAAATGTTACAAATGTTTTATCATTTTTAAAATCATAATTGCTTAATAAATGCAGAAGGTTATTAGCATCATTGTAGCCCCTGAAACTGCTGTGAAATGCGCTCTAAATGTGCTATAAAGTGATTTCAACAATTTATAAAGCTTCCCGATTAGCCTTGAGCGAGATATGAACGTTAGAGGAAACCATTGTTGCAGAACAGATAGTTATTCACTTCAGGGATGGGCAATCCTTTAGTGGTTTGCATTGAAAACTAAACGATAATGCTTGTTCCTTCGGTGTTGATTTCTAGTGCTTTTCCACACTGTCTCCAGAATTTGCTCTTCACCTTATAGATTCAAAAAAGAGCTTTTTTGACAAATACTCCGCATGCCTTTTCTCTGAGATCTAGTGACAGCTCCAGCCTTATCTGGGCACCATCCTCCCCCATATTTCCACAAGCACTATTTTTCCTGAGGTACTTAAAGCTAGCATCACTTCTGAACTTCTTATAATATCCATGAGAAGAAACACTACACCTTTTTAAGATACAGCTATCACAAAACATGACTGATACATTCAAGTTGCCCAAGGTACTACGTGCTTTCAAGTAGCTCCTGACAGAAAGAATTCAAAATCTGAGCACCAAAGCATCCTTACTGCAAATGGATTATGGTGAAAACATTGATCCTCTTTGTGTGCTTTTCCTCCTGGTTCTTACCAAAGATACACATCACAGCTGAGAGCAGCAAGGATTTTATGTCTTTAAAACGCATATCTGAGAATGTAAAAGCATGGTTTCCTTATAGTCTGGATATGAAAGGCATCATTTGCAGAGATTTCAAGTCATTTACCCAGCACCATTTATGAAGCTATTTATTAGAGATCTGGCTGGCTGCCTTGATCTACTGGCCCCAGCTCAAACCACTTACTTCCATTGCAGTATAACTAGCCACTGATCAATACAGAGAATCCCCTCTGAATGCAAGTTAGCTATTCCCCCCACCGCTGCCACCATCAGCAAGCAATCTTCTCCTGCCCTCCTCCGAAGCACACCAAAGCCAATCAATTTACAGTTTCTATTTATCTACTTGCATTTAATAAAATGCCGCAGTCTGATGCTTTAGTGGATGCAGAACTTCTGCATAGCAATCTTCTATCTAGCATTTGCATACTTCCATCAAGCAGCCAGAATATCAATATTTTGCCTGGAACTCCATCTTAGGACCAGAGCTGAATGTCAGAGAAATCACACAGGAATATAATCCACTCTGCATTGTTAGAGCATTGGACACAGAACACTGCAGAATTAAACTTTCGTGCATTTTCTATCTACGCACAAATGCTACATTACCTAGGAGAATAAAGGAGAACTGTCTGTACAAGTTCTGCACTGTGTGTGCAAGTATTTTGTTTCTTTATTTTTTAAAACAAATCTGAATTACTTGTACTGCAGATTCTGAAGATTTATTCAGCTATTCTGAATGTTTGCATTTGGCTGGGGTCATTTTCATCCAAACCCTCCTTTGTACTGCAACCCCCCGACATGAGTGGCAGGGCTACAGTCGGTAAGACAGAAGTATTGACCCAAATGAGAAGTGCCAGCAATCTCTAGAGAAACATTCTTGAAGATATTAAGTCCCAATCTCCAATTCAAAAGATGTGCACATGCCCTGGATAAGCTTGTAAACTTTTGGACATTCACAAACAAAATCAGCCCGTGAAGCATTTGAGGTATGTCTATGCTACTTAAAATGGGAATTGTTACAAGAATTTAAGTTACAAGGGTTCGTAAATCCTATTAACCTCTTAATCAAAGATCATTTTGAAAGTTCCATGCTGCTGGATCTGTTACAGGTTTTGCTATGTCCCCTGCCTACCACTGCCAAAATTTCTATTTTCTGCTCCATTAATAGTGCTTGAAAGATCTGTTCAGGAGATTCCCAAAGAATAAGCACGTCTGAGTTTTTGAAAACTCCTAAAAATAAAAAATAAAAAAAAAAGGCTTTTAGTACTAACTTCCGTTTATATTTTTTAACAGACTAAAAATTAAATTAAAATTAAATGAATAACATGAGTCCAAGGATTAGTATCTGTAAGCAACAAGAGCAGTCAGAAAACATCCAGATTGAATGAAACTTGGTCCATCAACTAAGACGAGATTCAACTAGGTTCTAATCTAACTTCTGACATAGGTAACCCATACTTGCTTGTGAAGTAACGTAAACAATTTATATAGTAAGAATACAGTTTCTTGGAACTGGGGAAGCTATCTTTATCCATAGTTTATATTAGAATACAAAGGTGATGTCTCATAAGAGAATTAAGAACAAGGAACACATGCCTTCAACTCTGCCCAAGACTTCTGTGAATCTCAGGTTGATTTTGCACATAAAATCTAGCTTAGACACTTCTGTGTATATGCAAAATATCACCACTTTGGCACTTTCTTCTAATCTCTGCAAATCTATGTAAAGTCTAGAATGCATCAGAAAAATTAGTCTTCATTTCACAGCAAGTTTTCTGTAATATTTTCTGGTACAGTATAAAGATTTTATGATAAATGATATGTAAACCTAAAAGCTCATCATCGTTCTAGAAGTCATCTGATATTTTCAATAAGTGCGTATCTTTTTAGGAAAACCACAAAGTCTCATGTATATTATAACACATTACATAGAAGATTGCTCTACGAAAATGCAAAATGTCCAACACTTCCTTCTCATTTTAAATGCATGTATTGTTCTAGCACTAGCTCATCTTCAGAACCTTTCTGGCCAAGAAACAGTTCATTTCAAGGGTCATTGTACCAATAATGACTATGTTAACAACGTTGTACATCTTCATTAGCATTTGGTAGCGTTCCCAGCGTAATCTTGTCTGGGAAGTACCATACACACACAAAATCTATTTCTGAATTTTTGATGTTAGAAGCATTAAATTCAAATCCTTTTGTGTTCCTATAAGATTTAATGAAACACTGTTATAGTTTTACATGTTAATTTTGTTCCTGATTAATTTACTGTTACCTCTCATGGGAAGCTCCTTGTGTGCTCCTGCAAGCTGTCTTACAGAGATACATGCATCTGCCTATTACAAATGGCACTGCAAAGCTTAATGAACCAGTATTGATAACTGTCTTGTGTTTGGTAGATAAACTAATAAACAAGTTTTAAATATCTATTTATTATTATTTTTCTGTTAGCAGTCGTAAGATCTTGGGGAGCATTTTAGTATTAGAACACTAAATGGCATCAGATTGTTTTGAGAACCTATATTTAAAATCAGCTACAAACAAAGCTACTATTTCCTCTAAGCATCAACTTGATCTTTTCTTCAGAAAAGTTTAATGGGATCCAGAATTAATCATTAAAAAATATGTTTCAAGTTGATGGTTCATTGATGTTTCAAGAAGACAAATCAGAAGTCTCTATATTTGTAATATGTCACTGGAAGTGAAAACAGGGAGATGCAGAAAAAGGCCCCATCCAAGAGCAGTTGAACAAGGTGAAGATGTTGGTTTCATAGAAACAATTCTACAAGTAAAGTCTATTCAAACAACATGGGGCTTCAATCAAGCCAAATTAGTCTCGTCCAGCCACATAAAAAGTAACTTTGCAGAGAGAAATTCTCTGCCAACCCATAACATGCATCTCTATACATTACTCATCATTGATTATAATGCTTTCTGCTCATCTGTTTCCATTTTCATCATGCCCATGTTTTAGCCTTAGGTGTATTTTTTGCAGCATGCATGAAGTAAAGCTGTGTTTCTCTCCATTACTGCAATGGTATTGGTACAAAAGAAATGTCTCAGTACAACCGATTCTCACGTTATTCTTGATGCTCTACATCTTGAAAGAGCTTGATCAAATAATGTTCTGTTGAAAAGATACCGACAAATCTGTTTGCCTGGAGGAAAAAAATGAGGTAGAACCATCCTAAAGCCAAGTAAAAATATATTAAAAAAAAAAAATCACTCCTCTGAGTTTGTGTGAACTAGCAATGTGATATAACCTTTGCTTGCTGCTATATTGCTTGGTAAATAAGTCAGTCAAAATGTGATTTGATTCTGTACTAGCCAAAAACATCTGAAAACAACCACGTTCCAAAGCTAAAATAGCTCTAACATGCTTTACCTTTAGCTTAGGTTTCCAGCACTAAATTCACTAGCAGGATGCTATAAAAACTCATTATAATTCACAAGTGCTACAAACCTCTTGCAAAATCCAAAATTGAGATTCACAGTTGTATTGAAACCTAGGAGAGGGTTTTTCAATTTACATAGTTCAAATCTGGGATTTTATTTTATTTTTTTTAATCTGAGAATATGTTTGGGAATTTTTTTTTCTTTTTCTAATCTGAATGTAAATCCATCCAGATATTTTAACAAGTTCTGTAACATCTCTTGCATGATCACAATATCACAGCTGACAGTCTTCAGCCAAACTGTTACAGCCTAAATCTTTCTCACCTAGACACATTTCTCTGTCATTTAAATATTTATCTTTTCCACTGACAGAGACTACCATGACTAGTAACTACCTGTTTTGCCTGTAAGACCATCTACTAAAGCTTTTTAGGGGTACAAAAGTGAAACTAATAAATCACGGTGACAAAAATGTGGATGATCAACAATATGGATAAGCCCTGTCTCTATTTCTGCTTTTCTTTAGTTCAGGAATTCCATTCAAACTATACATATGCTTAATAGAAAAAGCTCCTGTTTACTTTAGAATAGTTAATAACATGCACACATTTTTTGTTTATCTGTATGTACACATTTTTAATAATGTATGTTTTAAAAGTCCTATCCAAACAGGAAAAAGGTTTGAATACTTAATCTGCCTGTGCTATTTCTGGACCAAACCCACAATTTACCAAATATGTATTAATTAATTCATTTATCTTAAAGAGCTCTTCATGTATCAATCTTTATCTCCCTTCAGGGAAATGGTGGTATACAGTAGGGAAAAGCCCTGATCCTGCTCTGCATCACGGACTGGGAGCTTCATTCACAAGCTCTCATTGCTTCAGGCTCTAGATTAAATGAACAATTTGATGGATGTTCATGAAGATGTGTTAAATAGGAAAAGGATTCAGCATCCTCATCACTCAGAGTTCTTCAGAAAGAGACAGACCATATTACTATATATTTGTTCTCTACATGACTAAAATCAGCATCCCATACAATAAGACTGAGCCTCAAAAGATATATAAAGTGAAAAGTAGCAAGGGATGAGAAACGAGGATAGAAAGATCAAGTGAAAGGTTGTACTGGGTCTGGCTGGGATGTTAACTTTCCCTGCAGCAGCCCATACAGTGCTGCGCTCTGCACTTGTAGCTAGAACAGCAGTGGTATCACACCAGTGTTGTGTCTGCTGCTGAGAAGTGCTGGCACAGCATCAGGACTCTCTCTGACCCTCCTAGGGGGTGGGCAAAAAGTGAGAAAGAAACATCAGCAGGGCAGCTGACCTAAACCAACCAAAGGGATATTCCATACCATATGATGTCACACTCAGCAATAAAAGGTGGAAAAAGGAAGAAGAGGGGAGGGGTGGGCTCTCGTTGCGAAAACGTCTGTCCTCCTCCCGAACACTGGCTACGTGCGTTGAGGCCCTGCTTCAAGGACGTGGTCAAGCATCGCTCATTTGTGGGAAGTAGAGAGTAATTTATTTCCTCTGCACTTCCACATAGCCTTTACTTGTTTTGTTTAGTTATTCCCTTTCCCCCTCCCTTTTCCCCTTTCCCTTTTTTTCCCTTTAGTTGAATTGTTTAATTAATAATAATATTTCCTTAATTATATATATATATATATATATTTCCCCTTTTTAATTAAATCATCCTTATCTCAACCCGTGAGTTGTTCTTTCCTTTACTTCTTCCCCTCCTCATCTGAGGAGGGGGAGTGAGAGAGCGGTTGTGGTGTTCAACTGCCTAGCACAGTAAAACCACCACAAAGGTTCAATAGAGTTCAACAGAAAGATGCAAGATTTGCCAGGGAGGTAGTTAAGCCTGTGGTAGATGAAACATGGCTCTTTGTTGCTCCTAGCACATACTGTCTTTGTATGGCTCTTTGCCCTCTATCAGATGCCTAGGATTTCTGCAGCTTGGCCCCCTTCCTCCTGTGTCCAAACCTAACAAGAGACGATTGGAGAGTCAACAACAAAGGACATTGTTGGAGACAACTCTGTGACAGGGAGATCACATATGCAAGAAAACACACCATAGAACTTCCCTTTGGCCCTGAGCGTCCCGCTGCTGATGGACTGAGCCTTATAGCAGCTCCCAGTTCCACCTGTAGAAAAACTTCATGTGATCCAAGAGTATGCGGCAGCTGTGGAGTGGCTTCTGACCCAAGTTTAGAGTAAAGCAGCCTCTCCACATGACTTTAGAGTAAAGCAGCCTCTCCACATGACAGCTGCTGAAAGGGGGCTGGAGGAATCTTATATGCATTAATAGGGAAACAAAAAGACAATTAAAAACACCTATACAAATGGTCAAGTTTTTTTTTCCTCTCTCTCTCTTTTTTTTTTTTTTTTTTTTTTTTTTTTGGCCTTGATGTTTCTGAGGCTACAAATGTTTTTAAAAATCTGACAGGAGAGATGACCAGTCCCAAAACAAAAGCGCTCAACAGAAGTAGGAGAAAGGAAGAAGCATGTCATTGCAGTATGTCACCAGGAAGAGAAATGAGAAGAGATGGTTGAACATGCTGGGTAAAATCTGAAGTCTAGACCCTTTGGCACAGGCACTTCATCACCATGACAATCTAACTTCTTATGCGCTTCTGTGCACATAACAATGACATACTTTCCAAGGAAGTTTCTTGCAATATAGTGATCACCATAGGGGGGTCCCTTAGACAAAATGAGGGGGTTGAGAGATTTTTAGATAGAAGGTGAATATATTAAAAAAGCTGAAAACAACAAGACTACATCTTTTGGCACCTAATTAGAATGTATTTTAGCAGCAGGTCAGCATCAGGGGTTGTTAAACAGAAAATAACAGCCAATTTGCTATTCAGTTTCAGCGCTGCTGACAGCTACTTAGACAGCTGAGGGCTGAAAGAAAAGGGTGTGCAGCATCCAAACAGGAGAGGAACAAACCTACGTAATAAAATGTAACCTTTTCCTTACATTGACCATTGGGTATCTTCTGATGAAGAAATCTTAGAGTGGATATCATTTCTCCTTGACAGAAGGAACTGGTTTAAGAAACCTTAGAGTCAAAGGAAGCATTTACTGCGTATGACTCAGACATCAGGAAAAATTTGAAGTTGCCTAACTCCTTTCTAATTGGATTTCTCATTGGAATTTCTGAATTCTAATTGGAAAGAAAATAGAATATTGTGCAAATATTGGTCTCTAGACTGGGACTCGATTTGTAATTAAAAGTTCTCATTGTGTCTTTCCACTTCTGTCACCCCAGGGTACTCTCAACACCATCAAGTCAGGGGATCAGTCTTCCCACCAGCATTATCAGTTTCCTTTGGCACTGTGGATAGGCACTGCTTCAATAAAAATCCTCAGTAAGTAAAGAGAGCGTTTTTCTCTTATACTGTATGAATCACTCCCCTCAAACATACAATTTTAAAGCCCGTTTTACAAGAGCAGTTTGCATTTCTTTTCAATGAAAATATGAAAAAAAATAAAAATAAAACAACTTTCTCTGACTTTTTTTTTTCTTTTTGACATTCTGAACAAAAAGTCTTCTATTCCTTTTATCAAAGTGTTTCTCTTTGCCTTTCCAAATTTTGACTGAAATCATATTTTAGGCATTTGAGAAGGACATTAGGAGGTATAAAGAAAGTTATGTTCACACATCTATATATATAAATTTCAAGCAAAAGACTTTGCATAACCTTTTGTAGTCTTTAGTACAGTTAATGCTACCTATCCTTCTTTCATACATAAGATATGCAGGATTGCATTACCAGCAAATCAGCATCTTTAATAAGCACACGTTGAAGTAAATTTGGAGCAGCAGTTGCACAAGTTTAGGTTTCAGTAGAGTTATCCAGCAAAGAGCTTTATTTACCTGGTTCTGCCTATTTCAGTAATACCCAATATGACAGACCAACAGCTCTTCAGCAGTATTTCACCTGTTGCTGTTTTGCTCTTGGAAGAAAGTTTCTTCATCTAATTCTGACCAAGTTAACCTAAATCTTCTTCAGGACCAACATTAGTAACTTCTCCTAAATGAGGAATTTCCTTTGGACTCATTTTGATTTCTTATCCTATTTTGTAAAGATTATCAAATGTATTTGAATTTCCATTTCTGTTTCCTGGTAATACACAAATATTTATTAAAGTAGACTATTTGTATAAAAAAAAAATCCACCAGACCTCTTCCAAAACAGCCCCTACACTCTCTCAGCAGAATATATACTACTGGCATATAATAATAACAATGTCCTTTTACATAAAAGTAGTATTTAGTGGTTTCCATACAGTTCAAAAATTTTTTGAGGATAAACAATATCAATTATGAGAATTAATATACCATATTAAATTGAATTTCATGTTATCACCTTCAGTGTTTGATAAAATGTAGATTCGAAACTATTTTAGAGGGAAATAACGTTATGATCTTAGTAAATAAACCAATGGGAAAATAGCATGAAACAACATACTAGCGTTAAAGTACCATTATGTCAGAAAATTCACTGAAAAGTTATTCATTTCATTTAAATATATAGAGTGGCAATTACTTTTTATACTGTCCTTTCATGCACTGAAGAAACAGCTTGTGAAGTATGCTTGATATTTCTGAACAGTTAAGTTAGTAGTATCTTTTCCTAGCAATTCATTTTATTTCCATATTCATTTTATTTCCATATTACTAAATGCTGTACTGAGAAGAAGTGAAAATGATTAAACTTAAATGTCACATAAAAGTTAATTCAATGCTATAGGACAGGCTGACATAGAAGAGTGAGCACAGCATAAAGATTTGTGAACTATTTATTCTAGAAAAGAAAACCAAATTCTTTATTGTATGTTCATGCTGCAGATAGCGAAGAGGTTCAAGTATTTTATTTTAAACATAGTCCTGCAGCTGGGCTGGGACAATCCTAAGCACAGACACAGGTTAAGAGGAGAATGGACTGAAAGCAGCCCCGAGGAGAAGGACCTGGGGGCATTGGTTGACGAGAAGTTCGACTTCAGCTGGCAGCGTGGGCCTGCAACCCAGGAAGCCCCCCATACTCTGGGCTGCACCAAGAGCAGCGTGGGCAGCAGGCCAGGGAGGGGATTGTGCCCCTCTGCTCTGCTCTCATGGGACCCCCACCTGCAGCCTGCGCTCAGCTCTGGGCCCCCAGCACAAGAAGGAAATGAAGTATTAGAGTGAGTCCGGAGGAGGGCCACAAAGATGATCAGAGGGCTGGAGCACCTCTCCTGTGGAGAGAGGCTGAGGGAGTTGGGGGTTCTTCAGCCTGGAGAAGAGAAGGCCCCAGGGAGACCTCATTGTGGCCTGCCAGTGCCTGAAGGGGGCTACAGGAAAGCTGGGGAGGGACTCTGTCAAGGAGTAGAGTAATTGGACAAGGAGTAATGGTTTTAAACTAAATGAGAGTTAGGTTTACATCAGATATTAGGAAGAAATTATTTATTCTGAGGGTGGTAAGGCCCTGGCCCAGACTGCCCAGAGAAGCTGTTGCAGCCCCGTCCCTGGAGATGTTCAAGGCCAGGCTGGATAGGGCCTTGGACAACCTGGTGTGGTGGGAGGTGTCCCTGCCATGGCAGGGGGGTAGAACCAGATGGTCTTTAAGGTCCCTTCCAACCCAGAGCATTTTATAATTCTATGATAAATATATATCTATGGTTAAAAAAATGTATAGAATGTATAGACATCTTCTGCCATTGCTAAGAATAAACAAAATCAAACATGTTTGCTCTCATTATTAAATATGTTTTCAGACATGATGGTAAATTAAAACAGATTAAAGTATCAGTTCTGGACAGTACCTGAGCCAAATATTGGTGAGTTGGATTTGATGCGGCACACATGCGGTTAACGTCAGGGTGAGCTTTCAGTAGGCAAACAAAAACATAATTCATTTTGTGCTATGGAGAATCCTAATGATGCCATGTTACAAATGAGACACTGAAAAAAGACCATTAACCACTAATAAAAATGATGAAGGGCTGTAAAACTTCTCAGGAGTTTTAGTACTATCCTTTGGTATCATCTCAGATAATCTGTGGCCTGGTGGACAAATTGCTCTGGGATACTGAAGAACTTTTCTCCTCTCATTAATCTTTAACCTCCAACCAAGGCGTATTTGCAGACAATTTATAGCCATTTCTGCTGTTGTCAGGTTATCTTAAATTGCCCTCCTATGCTCAGGGTTCATTCCCTTCCCATGTGTATAGAGGCCAGGTCATAAGGACTTCTCATTAGTAACAGTATTCTATCCCTCCTTAACTACAAAACACTAAAAATTAAATTTAGAAGCAGTCTGTATTGGAATAATTTATCATAAAGTGAACAACACAATAATTTTCTTGGGCAATGTGTTAGTTTTCTCGGATCAGATGCATTTTCACTTACACATTTAAGATGACAGCAAACGAAAGGTAAGCTTGAATAGAAAAAAATAGCTTTATGCAAATGTACTGTTCCCAGTCCTGTAGGCTGAAATACTACAAAATTCTTAGGTTAAATGTCTCCTTTATGTAAGCATGAAAAACTATCAAAATAGCCACTTGCCCTTTTCTGGTACTTGGAAACAAAATTACTTTTCACATCATTTTTTTCTTCAATTCAGAAATGTTAAACTACTTTCATGAGATCCAAGTACATTTTCTTTATTTCCAGCACAGGTATGATTTTAGTTAGCTTCCCCAGAGAAAAGTTACATTAAGTATGAGGCAGAAGAAACCCACTAAACTGCTCCTCTGGACAACCTACCACAGGAGGAAGAACAGAAACCAATAGTGAAAACTGCCTGCATGTTGAGAAGGAAATTTGGTTGAGGATTGCCCCTTAGATGCTCAGCATCATGGCAACAAATTAATCTGTGACAGAAATTTTTGAAGTATTCTCCTTGTGACAACAGTTACATAGTCTCATGTCAAATATGTATGTCAACATATATCCTACGAACAAATAGTTAAGTGTTCTGGATAAAATCATAGTCTTATTGCTTGCAGATGCTTAATGAAAGAATAGAGCTTTGGGAGAGAAGTTCTGAAGCAGGCATTCTTGCCACCTGGCCTATCCCACCATAAACCCATCCACATAGTTGGAATGTTTTGTGATATATGGAGCAATAATTCATGTCAAGAAGATGGTTGATGTTAATAAAGAAGGGGGATATGTGGGAGTGTGGCCATGGGGGTCGACAAGCCCCATGGTTGGTGATAACATCGAGCTCTTAATGATGAGGCCAGCAGGAATGTAAAGCTTAGAGGGAACAAAGAAAGGTGGCTCAGGAGATGCCTTGCCGCCTCGGGTTGCTTGTTCTCCGGCTGTTAAGACATGGAAGTTGCTGGGGTTTGCGGTTGCCAGACAAAGTTGTTGAGCAATGAAGAGTTAGTGGAAAAGAACTTCTGTGGGATGAAGGGTATAAGAGGGGAGCCTGTCCTCAAGATGGGAATGCAACACGATATAATGAAGTTATGTCATCAATAAAGAAGTAGAATAAAGGAATGAGTAGGGACAGGCTGGCAGAACAGGGACCAGGATAGGAACAGGGAAATTGATCGCCTCATGAAGATAGGTTCGGCCAAACTCAGCAAACCGCTCAAAGAAGCTCATATAGAAAGTCGCTGGAAATAGGCACACCGGAGATGGAAAGAAGCTCAAACTGAGAGAAGCAGACCCGTGCACACAACTGCCCCTTGCTGGCTGAAGAGAAGCAGTTGCGCATTATGGGAAATCATACGTCCTTAGAAACAAAGACTGTCCTGGTAACCTTACAGCTTATTCCTTTTATTATGAATCAGACAGTTTATGATCCTGAAACATGGGACCAAATTGAGGTCAAAGTGTGGGACTCTGCTACTAAAAACAACAAGGTTGCGGTAGGATTGCTCAGCACCTGGCGAGCAGTCTCTGAGGCCTTAAAGAGCCATGTGGGACCACAATCAGAAACGTGTTTAGCCAGATAGTGAGGGAGCTGCGGGCTCGTCCACTGATCCTTCTGCTACACCTTCGCCCCCTCCCCCCCCCGCTACTGCCATTGCAGGCCTTTGCTGTCAGGCCCCTGGTGACCTGGACGTTCCTTTTGATCCAGGCCCTATAGGCCCTGAAAAGGAGCCAGATCTGTTTCCCTTCCATCCGGGAGGCATAGGATACATAAGGCCCGAAGGCTGAGTTGCTTAACAACTTAAAGTGAGACATACTGTTCCCACAACTAGCCCTGGAATTCTCCAGTGTTTGTAATCAAGAAAAGGAATAGAAAATGGAGACTGTTATATGATCTGAGAAACATTAATAAAGTCATGGATGATATGGGAGCACTTCAACCAGGATTACCAACTCCAACTATGGTCCCCCAGTCATGGACATCAATAGTAATAGACTTAAAGGATTATTTGTTGAACACTTGCCAGAATTCTGAAAACTCTGCCATGTTTATGTTTCAATTTATACCTTTGCTGATTGTACAGATGTATAGGCGTACTCGGGTTTCTTATGAATGTGTAAAAGCATTGTTCTATATATTTTGAAATTTGGATGGTTGTGTGTGCATGTTGGTAGAGCATAGACTCCCCGCACACCCATTTTCCTAGCAAGGAAGCTTTTGTAACCACTTCAAGGTATTTGATCTGACGACTGACTAAATTTGCAGGAAACCACCTTTTCCTGCCTATTATTTGTTACAGGGTTTTGTTATTTCTTTGCTGCATTCCCGGAAATTCAGGAATCTGCATTAACAATATCTCTGGGAGGTCTATGAAGGCTGCAAACCCAGGCTTACACAACTGCCTTACAAGAACTAACAACAAGGTGCTATCACCAGACTTCGTTATAGATATGACTGACCACTTAGAGAGGTGTTTCAAGTACACCAGCATTTTTTGACCTTTCTTGATTACCCTCTGAATTTTAATCAAAAACAAGTAAATGTCACATTTCTCTTATTTAATATTTATACAGTCACCAGCCAGCAACTTATTTTGCATCTTAATTGCTCTCTTTGTAATTCTAAGATGTGCAATAAAACCTATAAACTCCCAGTTTTCAAAACCAATGGTGGAAACATACTCAGTGTAAAAAATAATTAAATCTCAACATGCTGAATTCAATGAAACTGCCACAGAACAACACAAAAGCTGTAAGTTAACAGCACCTCTTAAAATGCTCTTTTACAAGCCAGGAGAGTCACAATCCTCTCTCTAGTAAACAGAGCTATCCTTGATGAAAGCTCAAGATTTCTTGATATTTTCTGTTTAAAGATTTTTTTTCCTCTGTGGTAAAGATAAATGTGGATTTTTCTTTCTTTCTTTCTTCTCATACCTATATAAGCACCTCTGAAATTCAAGGGAGCTCTCAGCAGTACATTTTCAAGCCTTAAATTACCATCTGAGATACATATATGTCAATACTTGTCCATAGAGAAAGGAGATTGACTTAGCTCTCTGTATGATCTAGACAGCATAAATTCAGTAAGAGACCACGGAAAATATGACAATTTACACCACCAAAGAATCTGTCTGCACTAGGCTGTTGCTCTGCATTAAATGTTAGAGATGCTGGATGTAGTATTTCATCAAATGACACTGGACTTTTTACATACATGTATGTACATGCATGCAAAAACATATATATGTACAAATAGATTTCTTATATTTAGTTATATAACTGAGAATTTGCCAAGTATCAGTATTCTAAGGCTGAAATATTATCAAAAACATTTCTGCTTGGATAGTACTTCCACAAGAAACTCATATGACAACTCAGTAATATCTTCCATAAATCACAGCAGTTTAAATCATCCTACGGCATATAATTGTATTAGTCTTATGTAGCATTTTTACAGCTAAGCAGTAAGAAGAAATGTTACAGACATAAATGGCATCCCCTGTAGATAGAAAAGCTATATAGAAAGTGAAGTACTAAAATGGTGCCATTTTCACATATTCTCTGCCTCTCAAAAAGGAAGAATTCATTATCGGATATTCTCAATGGGATTCCAATAGTAATAACAGTATATTTTTGCATTCATCACTCATCTGCCATTGGTGGAGAACTACTAAAGATTAAGAAGGCTGAGGCATGGCTTTAAAAGAGAACGTATAAGAGAAGTGCATATGAAAGCAAACTTTTACACGAGCAGAAAATTGCACATTCCTTGAATGTGTTTTAGTCCTGACTTTCTATAGTGCAGCCTGAAAGATCGTTTTCCTGTTTCACAAGGCAGCTCCCTCGCTGCTGTACCTGCTATTAATAGAGCCTTACCAAGAGCTAGGACACCTTCACTTGAAGTCCGCTACCTTTTCCCTTTATGCTTTAAGATCTTCTGAACAAATGAAGTCATTACTAATTTCAGGAAGATGGAGTACCCTTGTTTAAACAGTGTACTGATATAATCATTTCTATTCCCTCAACCTAACCACTTATTCAATTTTGTGATTTAGAACAACTGAAAACTCTCCAAATCTTGCACTAAACTTTCTGACATGGTCCAGGCTTTGCTGCATCTGAGTTGCTTATGCATGTTCTTGCTAGTTCTCATTTTCCTAGTTTACAGCTCCAAGTACATGGCAGTCATTCAGTAGCAGTTCTTTAACACAAGCTACTTGACTTCAGTTACACAAGCATTCCCAGTTCACATTTGTTCTTGTTATTTCTCATTTATTTCCTAAAAAAAAAAAAAAAAAAAAAGGTAATTTCAAACTGGCCTGAATATCAACACATGAACCCATTTCTTACATTGCTTAATAGAGGTATTTCTCCAAACCTTGCTCCCATTGTGCCCCTCCCAGCTATTTCACTGTCTTACATCACCTATTGCATCCTGCTTATAACCCCCTTTTGCTGTGACCATTCAAAGAACAGCTCAGTAGCTTTGTCTGCTTATTGCCTCCTATTCTGGCCCAGCTCATTGACACCTTTCTCCATCATCATCACTTTCACACGTGTGACTACATCACAAAGTATTACACACCCACACACACAAAATAATTAGTTCATTTGAGTATTGGAAACAATACAGCTGTGGCTTTATCAGGCCCAACAGAATGAAGAAGTAGGTGAAATGCAGAGAACATATACCCTTTCACTTCCATTGTAATCCATTTGGGATATGCAGCAAATATGCATTTTCTCTGTATCTCATACATCTGAGTCTTGATCTTTGACTTAACATTATGATACTAAAATTAAACAGTAAATACACACTAAATATTCGAGCAGCACCACCTAGCTGTTCAAAAATTAAAGCAAAGACTGTAATAAGCCCTAGTTCTCTTTATGGTTCAGAATACACATATATAAATAAGTATTTCTGGCAGTGAAGCATTCACCTTCATGGATCTTTGATGGAGATGGTGCAGTCTGTTATTTAACAGAGCTCTTTAGAATCATAGGGGGCTGGAAGTACACAGCCTTTCTTGCTTTGTCTGTAATCAGAACTGCCCACAGCGCTTCATCTTCGGCTATTCTCTCTCTCCAAATGCCAGGCTTCCAGTTACCTCCTGTAAAGTATCCTATAACAGGGTCTGTGATTACATCCAGACTGTCTTATAACACAGCATGAGACAGTAAAGAAACACACTTCTTTGTATTATTAATCAAAGCATACGCCTTTCCATCTTTATAACTGATTTGTAACTGTATGTCTCTAACCACTATTATTAATTTCTAATCTCTATCAAAATGTATCTCTGAACACCAAGCACAAGACATTTACTAACATTCAAAGTTACCAAACTTTGAGGCACTATTAATACAACAGGAAGCACAGACTTCATTTGAGTGATTGGATTTCTGGAAAAGATTACGTTGAACTTGCTCAAAGTATGATAGAGACCTACCCTGAAGTAAATGACCTCAATAAACATACCCACAGCTAAGAAACCGAAGGATCCTGCAGAGCTTTGTGACTTTGCTCTTTTCAGCATTGCAGTCATGAGATAGTGTGAATTTTATCCCCTTTTCAGACAAAAAAGGCCACTGGTAGTCAGAATGAGAATAAGATGAGCATTTCATTTATATGCTGCATTGAGCAGGCCTAAGTCAAGGTGACATTAGGTTTCACTCCAATATTTTTCTCGAATAAAATACGTCTCTTTTTCAAACAGTATTTACAAAAATAATTTCACTATTACCATCATAAAGATGTGACACAATATACATACATTTAATACATTTAAAACAACTTTGTCTTGAAACAAAGAAAAATTACTTGTCTCCTTCATGCTCTGGTTTACTTTGCAATCGTTTGAGATGACCACTGCTAAAGCTCGCCTGTTTACGTATTCATTTTTTCTAATAGAAGGTTGCTACTGACCACTTACATGGTAACAAAAGAAAAAGCATAGCTACCTTCTCACTGTGACCTTGAAACCTGGAAAGCAGAATACATTTGAATAATTTAACTATGCATAGCATCTGATTTTGAAAATGCTGAAGTCATGTAAATGCTGATTAGATTTTTGGCTAAGTAAATCCTGTCTACTTGCATGTAATAATCTGTTGACTTCTGTTGCACGGGTCTTTTCAATTACACCATATTACACCCAAAATATAAATATATGCACATAATATACATATGAATTACCCACACAGTGCTGCACTAACGTGCATGTTCCTATATTCAAAAGCAAAAACTTTACTTCCACAGACAAATTATAGCAATACGCTCACCCTGCTGTATTATTTTCAAACTCAAGGTCTCAAAAAGTCCTTGAAAAGAAATGCCAGCAAGAGAAGTCATGAAGTTTGTGCCCACCACATCAGGAAATTGTCATCCCTAAAGGGAAAGGGTTGCATATATCTTAACAAAATATATATAGATATTAAACTGCATGTGGTACTAGACCTTTCACAAGGGGTTTGTGATTGCAAACAACTATGACAACAACCAGCTCTTCCTGTGAAATCTCTGCTGCTAAGGTTGGCTGTGAGAACTAAGGATCCCTCACCAGCAGCCACCTGCATTGCAGCACTGAGATTTGCCTCAGAGCTGCCAGGAAAGAACAAGAAACCTATACCCACTTTCAGACCTTGACCCAAGCAAGAGACCTTGGGGACAGTTGGAAAGGGTCCCTTTCATTTCACAGGTTCTATCAAGGCTTTTCTCAAATACAAACTCAATGGTGTTGAAAATGTAAAGTCATTTCTTTCTCCCCAAAAAACTGGGCTACAGTCAACACTAAAAAAAAAAAAAAAAAAATCATCTGACTGATTAGCAAGTGCAAGTTTTTACACTGTACCTGGTAAGCAAAGAGTATCTACCATTAATCCCATTTTCTTATGCTTACGAACTTCCTTAAAAGGCTGACAGAGGACAGAGGTAAGTTCTTCAACCCAAAGCCTCTGAAAGTGAAATTAGCATTTTTTCCTTAGACTCCTATACTATATACAGGACTGAAGAGCAAATAACGTAACAACATGAATAATAATGGCAAAATGCTTTGGGGGAAGAAAAAAGCCCTTGGCTGTCATCTTACCAGGCTTCTTTTGCCTTCCCTATAAGGAAAAGAACTTCAGTTATGCTGACAGAAAATAAATTACTATGTTGATCACCATTATCAGAGGCTGTTGAAGGATGAAATTTTCTAGTGGCTAAACTATTCAATACAGCTAGGAAAGGACCAAGCGTGTTGCATAGCTCATCCAAATACACAGGATGACTTTGGGTCTGTATCATTATTTTCAGCAGCTGCAGGGCACTGAGCAGAGAATGCCAGTAGCTTAGGTATTCTCTCTGCTTATTTATTAGATGTGAGCAGAACTGTTCTGATGCAGTTTTAACCTCATAGTGAAATGGCAGCTTAGGGAGATCTCTTTCAAAACTCATCTTTCATGAGCTGCATGCAATTCTGCACCACAGCAGAATTCTTATAGGAAATAAAATCTCTGTGCATCATATTTAGGTAACAATGCAGGTGTTTTAAAGTGCCTACAGCCTCCAATAGAGAGCCTTGCTGGCCATGACTTGAAAATCTGGTGTTGGAATGTTGCTAATGCTAAATAATGGTACTGCAGAGATTTTTTTTTTTTTTAACAAAACAAAACAATGAACTGTGCTTTGAGGTTAATGACTAGGAAGTTTCCTTAGAGTGGACTATAGTTCAATATAAGGGCAGCAGAATCTTTCTCTACAGAACACTTTGATATCGAACTAATTTTTAGCCCATTGCGTAGAGCAATAAATATATGTTGACTAGCATGGTATATTTATGACAGCAAACTGTCTTCTACTGCTGTGAAAATGGTTCCATCGCTCTACCATGAGAGGTACTACTATTCCTGTAGCATGGGGAGAAAATATGAGCATAAAGCAACTAATCAAATATCCCCATTTATATGGCTATCTCACCTTGCTGCTGCTAAATCGCAATACAAACATATTTGGTCTGCTTTAATAGAAAAGATCAAGCATAATTTCGGATAAATTCAAAAAGCTATTAATCTTCAAATGAAATATGTTGAGTTATAATTGTGTGCTATACTTCTTACTTTTCTTGTAACGTGATAGAACATTGAACTGGGCCCCAGGAGACCTGGTAATTCAGTTCCTACCATTGGACTAAAGGTTCATCTATAACAAAATGTTTTTCAAGTCTGAAAACGACATTGCTCTTAGTGAGGTACTTGGGGATGTTAACAGCTTATAGTCACGGAAGCTACTGGACTGATAATAGCCTATTAAAAGAATCATATTGTTCACTCTATGTAAAGCATGGTACCAGCAAAATCAAGCCAATGCTCCCTGAAAACTCACTTCAGCCCCGAAAAATCCTTATTTTGTGTATTCTGATCTTCTTTTTCCCTTATACATTTTTTTGGCTTTTGGCACACCATGGAAGGGTGCAGTGAGATGATTTCATATCATTTATGAAAAGTTGGTAGAAGTTTTTAAGATTCATAAAAAGCAAAGAATATCAGTTGGAAAGACCAAGAAACCAGAGAATGGTAACTGTACACAGCAAGTTTCTGCATAAATAATATTACAACTGAATTTTCACATCACTGTAGAAACTTTTCACATCCTCTTCCTGCCAGAGGAGATACATGGTACCCAAGAGTAACGTATTAATTTTAGTCTTGAAAATGAGGGATAAACTCCTTAGCAAGTTGCAATGCAAGCACCATTCATGCACATATCTATATAGATGCACAGATAGTGTGAAGGGCACATGAAAATGTATAGCATTGCAGATAACTTAATAGTTCAAATGCAAATTATTCTATTATCTGTCCTTGGAATGTTGCAAAACTGATGTACTCCCCAATGTGAAAGTGAGTTTTGCAACACAGTTTGTGGACATATTCCTTGTACACGTGTAGGCATATTCTTAGCTTTCAGACCTGTCTCATAATTTGACAAACATGGCCTGTTTTTCTAGCTTGTCAGGATTAAGTACTTGCTTTGTTTAAAAAATAAAAGTAAAAAAAAAATACCCACAGTCACTTCTCCAGGAATTTTCTCATTTCTTGCATTATGAGCTCATACAGATATCTCAAATTTGTACAATGTTTAATCACAGATTCCTTGACAGGTACCATATCTTTCTGAAATGTCACAGACTGAGAAATTGGAAATAGCAGAAATGACCCTATCCCCCTTCCAGAAGATTGCTCTTGTAACCTAAATATTTCCCCTTTCCTTCTCTCCCCCATCACTTGAGTGTTAGTTCAAGGAGAGAAGCACTGGCATAATAATGTCAATTTTCAAAAACGGCCTGCTATAGAATCAGCTACTAACTTCAACATGTCTGATGAAAAATTTTCCAAAGATAATGGCAACTAGTAATTAGTACATAAATGTCAACATTACCTCATATACAGCATTCTTAGAGCCAGGTGTCCAATGCTTTTTCCTACACAGTCAACCAAGCAGAGGGCAACTGAGCCTGGAAACCAGATCACATTCAACAACCCAAGTATTTTTACATCAATCCGGTAGATTAAATTTACTACTGATCTATGCCAATGTTTATCCTGTTTAAGATGAAGTAATCTGCTGTGAACAGCTTACATTTACTCAGAGTATTGCAACTGGCACACCTTTGTGCCAGTGAACAAATTTGAGCACATTAATTAACACAGGATACAATCTTATTCCACCCAAATCAATTCTCACTAAGGTAACATAACCTTATTGAACTCAGCACAGGTTTTCTGGGACTAGAATCAATTTTGGATGAGCAGAGACTCCGAGAAATCTTTTGGTTTTGACCAGATGGAAATATCTTAGTACATATACAAATGTCAGGACTGTTTTGCTCCTGCTGACAAAAAAAAAAAAAAAAAAAAAAAAAAAAAAGCTATCAAAGGTGTCTTTCCTTATAAGAGAGGATCCTCGAGTTTCTCAGGGCTATCTTGATGCTCCCAACACTAGTTCCCACCTGCAGCCAGGGAATGCTCTCTGGAGAATAAAGCACATGAGTATCATCCACTGAAATATCTCCTCTAATTTTCCTGATACTTTCCAGCTGTTGATGTAGACTGATTTAATACTTCACCTTAAATTAATCTTTATTATTGATAAACAGGAATATTATCCAAAACACGATTCAAGATTAATATTAAATGGCTTCTTGCCAGCAAGCCACATGGACATTTTGCAAGACAAGATGCACAGTAACTGTTTTTGAGCAATTTCCCTTTTCCTCCCCAGTACTCCAAACCATGATCAGGGACCCACTAGTGACCAAATGAATGAAGTACATTAAAAGTCTCTGGTTGAAAGCAGTCAGAATGGCTTCACTGGAAAATAAATGAATTTTAAATAGAGCAAAAATACATGCATGATGCCCCTATATTTTATGTTTTTCCCTTGTAGACTAACTCAATCAAGAATAAACTAATAAATAAACAAGGTCCCTGGAAAACATTGCCATTTGTTTTATTTTAAAACATCATAGGGATCTTGGGTTTTGTTTGTTTTGGTTTTGTTGTTATTGGTGTGCCTTTTTTTTTTCTTTAGCACAGAAAATCAAAGTTATCACAAAGATTATGCCATTTGTGAAAGCGTATGATTTTTGCAATATGAGACCCCTGCGCACAATCCCATGGGAAGGTATGTTGTCCTTCCCACTCATTTACGTAGCCTGTCAGCCAGTTCTAAGTCTATCAGGCGCAGAGCCTACACAAATTATGAGTTTACAGAATAAACAACATCTTCTTTCACTCTGGGTAAATACAAATTTATTATGTTATGTACTGGCTGCAGTTTTTTAAGCTGGTGTCAATTTTAATATACAGCAAAACAACCCCAAATAATCTCTGTGTTTATTTGACTGTATCACTAACTGTCATTTACTCTGGAGGACAGTTCTCTAGGCCTCACCTTTGTTATTCACTGCAGAAAACTGACAGTCTCTTGCCATGGTATTTGGAAATACTGTTCCCTTTTAACAGCCTTATATAAGCAAATCAAACAGCACTTAAGGACACTGAGCAACAGAAGTTCTGATGTCAAGCTGAACTGTACCTTTTAAAAACTTGACATCCATCACTTTTTAGCAATTTCAGCGGAAGACAGCCTTTGTTCCCAGAATCCTAGACTTCTGAGCTGAAAAGAGAAAATCCTACCTTAACTTACAGAATGTAAAACTAATTTTGAAATGTGATGTAAACAGCAATTCATAGCATAATAGGATAACAATATGCCAATGTGGTATTTTCAGAATAATACACACATTTGCAGGTGGGTAGGAAACAAGATGGAGGTAATCATATATCTGACTTTCAGTGTCGTCAACCACAAGGAAGCGATTTATTTTTGCTGCTGCACTGAAGGAGAATTGGGTTGTTTATTACTTACTATGGAAAAGCACTGGCATAATTTCAGAAACTATATACTTTCTATTAGTAAATAACATTTCATGCATATTAATATGTATAGCCTTCACTTTTCAAATGATAAATTCTGCTTCACACAAGATTACCAATGCTTTTCATTTCTCTAGATATCAATTGTCTAAACTGTATTAATATGAATGACATGATTTCATGTAATTATTCAGTTAAATGAAAAACCGTATTTGGCCAAAAGGGCTAATGTCTTTCAGCTACATCACAGCAGATATTATCACTAGCACTTAATGGCTATTAGCATGATGCAAAGTTTATTAAATTTAAACAATGTTCTAGGTTGCAGGAGGTCTCCCTAAAACAGCTGGTGGGGTTATGGTTTGGTTCCTTTGCAATATGATCACTTGTTTGTCAATGAAATCAACGTACACACTTATTTTTAGCATCTTTAAGATGCATATCTTTCAAACGTGTTTTCAGTAGACAAAAACAGCAGCCCCCTACCCCAGTCCCTTTTATTTAGGCATCACACTGCTCCGATACATACTATGTCTTGAGATAAATGTTTATGACTACGTAATCCTTTTTTTCCCCTTCTCCCTGACCAGACCTACCTAAGGAACTAAGGACACTAAAACAGTCTCTAAGAGGGCATATGTCCCCATTAGTTTTAACACTCAAACCCTTTATGAACCAAACCCCCATCCCTGAAATCCCAAATCCCAACCCTTCCTTTAGTTCGTGCCCTGAAGGCCACCACAACCACGTATAGATGAGATGAGTTCCTCCTCTTCTTCATCGCACCCCAAGACTCCTCAAGGACATCACAACTGCAGATGGTGATGCCAGATATTCCTGCAGTGGACCTATGTACTCTAAACCGGTCAGTGTTTTGATCACTGGGACTTCTGATAGGTGTGAGGAAGTCCCAGCTCCAGGTCAGGGGCCTTCCCAGCAGAAGCTCCAACTCCAACTTATTTCCCATGCTTATATGACACTCTCTGGTCAGCCTCATCTGATGTCTAACAAAGCTTTCTCTTTGATGAGATGAGTTTGAGTTCTTTTGATGAGATGAGTTTGAGATGCTACTGGGGTGGTAGAAGTGTTGGACAACCCCCTTGGAGGGATGACCTCCATTCCCAGTAGACATAAGAGAAAGAGCTACTTTACTAGGAGAGCCAGGTCCAAAGCTCCTCTAATGAGCTTGTCCTATGACAGTTGTTCTTCTCTCCTAAACAGTGACAGCAGCAGAATGCTTTTCCATTTCACCACTAAATAATGACTAAAGAACTTCATAGACAGCACTGCCTCTTTTAAATGGTGGTATGGTGGGTAAGGAAGAACAAACATCAAAATGGATATTTGCCAGAAAGCCCTTTGCAAAGGTTGCACAGTCCCTGCTGCCAAGGTAGGCTTCATCTTCTGTGCACAGAGAATGCAGCCAATATCTACCATGGGCACAAAACATGAAAATAGAGAAAAAGTAACAGCACATAAAGGTCACTTTACTGCACAGATGGTAAAAGCAATACAGAATATGTGACTGGCCATTTTGTTTAACTAACAAACACCTGATAAATCTAGCAGAGTCATGAAATAAAGCCAGCTTTTTGGCCCTGCCAAACTTGGACATTCAGCCAATCCTAATCCATCAATCCACACAAACTATAGATCTCCTCCTAAGTCATTTCTGCTTGTTAGTTCCAGCCCTGTCCCCAGCTTCACAGGATTTGCAGAGCCCAGCAGACACCTAAGGTTACATTGAGCTGGGGGAGCAGCTACGGGGGTCAGGGCAGCAACACAGCTCAAGGGGTACTGCCCAGCGCTGCTGTGCACAAACTCCTTGAGATGAGCTCCACAATAGCAGGCTGCAATACATTCCTGTGCTGCACAGCAAGGCATAACGATACTAAGGCTATAGTTCACAGAATCACAGAATCATCTAGGTTGGAAGAGACCTCCAGGATCACCGAGTCCAACCTCTGACCTAACACTAACAAGTCCTCCACTAAGCTGTATCCCTAAGCTCTACATCTAAACATCTTTTAAAGACCTCCAGGGATGGTGACTCTACCACTTCCCTGGGCAGCCCATTCCAATGCCTAACAACCCTTTCAGTAAAGAAGTTCTTCCTAATATCCAACCTAAAACTCCCCTGGCACAACTTGAGCCCATTCCCCCTCGTCCTGTCACCAGGCACGTGGGAGAATAGACCAACCCCCACCTCGTTACAGCCTCCTTTCAGGTACCTGTGGAGTGCAATAAGGTCGCCCCTGAGCCTCCTCTTCTCCAGGCTGAATAAGCCCAGCTCCCTCAGCCGCTCCTCCTAAGACTTGTTCTCCAGACCCCTCACCAGCTTCGTAGCCCTTCTCTGGACTCGCTCAAGCACCTCCATGTCCTTCTTGTAGTGAGGGGCCCAAAACTGAACGCAGTACTCGAGGGGCGGCCTCACCAGAGCCGAGTACAGGGGGACAGTCACTTCCCTGGACCTGCTGGCCACACTGTTTCTTATACAGGCCAGGATGCTGCTGGCCTTCGTGGCCACCTGAGCACACTGCTGGCTCATATTCAGTCAACTATCAACCATCACTCCCAGGTCCTTCTCTGCCAGACAGCTTTCCAACCACACATCTCCCAGCCTGTAGCTCTGTTTGGGGTTGTTGTGCCCCAGGTGCAGGACCCGGCACTTGGCCTTGTTGAACTTCATACCATTAGCCTCAGCCCATGGGTCCAGCCTATCCAGATCCTCCTGCAAAGCCTTCCTACCTTCGAGCAGATTGACATGTTAAAAAAGGATTGAAGAATTCCAACTTTGTGGTACACTGGACTTTGCTTCTTTCCAGACTGCCATGCAGTCTGTAACTTCAAAATTGAATTTAAAAATTTAGATATCAAAATGAAAAAGTTTCAAACCATACCGCAAACATGCACAAACACCAGATGAGTTAATTTGACTTTAAAAAATATCCCTTTCAAAATATAAAAAAAGAGGTTCTCTCAACAAGCTCTCCTCCACACAGTTAGCAGCTATGCATTAAGACTCAGCCTGCACACCACAGGGAATAGGCCTGAGCCTGCCCTGCATGCCCCCACTTGTCCCGGTTTGCCTGCCTGCTGCCCCCAGCTGCTGCAGCACCTCCCCACCAGTGGGCCTGGAACCTGGGCCATCTGCTCTGACCCCTACTGCTGAGCTTGAGCAGCACCACAGACTTTTGCCTGTCTAAACCTGAGTCAAAGAAATAAAGTAGGCCACATACAGTAGGTAAAAAGCAGTGGAAAGTAACCAGCTAGAAGAGCGAGGGTACAAATGGCACTGAGAGGCCGGGAAGCAAAGGGGGCCTAATCAAGACCTGGCAGACTGGAGTCCTCATCATCGGTATTTCTCCTTGGCAGCCATCCCCAAGGTACATCACCTGTCTGCTGCCTTAGGAAGAAGAGAAAGAAAAAAGCACCCTGTACTCCTGACACCTCATTACTTAAACATAAACTGAGTTTTCTTTGTAGGGGATGTAACAATTCAAAATTAAAGATCCTGGCAGCACTGCTGATGGGCTCCACATGGAGCCTGGAGGAGACGCACAGCTTTCCACATGGAGGTGGTTGGCATCAGAAGCCAGCCTGCATATCCATGGCCAAAATGAGCTTTCCAACTGCAACCAACACTCACATAGCTGCGATGAATCCTTTTAACAAGGAGATAAGGTAGTTTTCTAATCAGAGCATTCTTTGTATTATGAGCCAGTACGCTCCATATGAAACAGCCGCATCTCAGCAGGCAAGGGCATCCAGATGGAATAGGATGCCTCACAAGAGGGAGAGAACAAGTTCCATTTCAGAGACGAGCAGGTATGTTGTCAGCCACATTTCTCATTTTAAGGATTCCTATGGGCGAATTACAAGACATTTTTTGGATTGTTCTCAAACCATCCTCAGACAGATCACCTGGAACCCAGCCACACTATGCCAAGTAATTCCGGCAGAGAGTAATGTTACCTGACGTACCCAAATTGGGTGCAGATGCTATGTGCAAGATGAAAGCAAAAACTTAAGCAATGCTATATATCACTGGGCATGACCACAAGAGCACGCACTTCAAAATAGAGAGCATCACTACCCCCTTTACACAGAGAAAAACTTCACAGGTTTCAGGTGCCTATAAAACAGGACAATATAGACACACATTCACAGCAGTAATGAAACATCTTTATTACACAGTCAAAAATATTGATTATATTTTCCTTTTAAAAGAAAAAAGTATGTATATAATTTATAATTTATCGGTTTAAATCATTTAGCCATAACAATGCATGTACAACTCTCAGTCAGCGAAAAATACTTAGTCACTCACCAAAAGGGTCAGAAAAGCACAATCTCAGCAGAAATTATTCCATCATGTCAGAAACCACTGTGGAACAAGGTATTTGTTATATCACCAGATCAGATTGTTTATTTATCTTTACAACGTCTTCACCTAGATAAAAGCCAACCCCCCAGCCAAGATAAATAAGCACAGCTTCCTTGCAGCTAATAAAGTTGAACTGACTTGTAACTCAGGAGATTCCATACCACACAATGAACGCATTTTATATATATACACACACACACAGGCACAAAGAAAGCATATAAGCCTTAATCCCATCTTCATAATGCCTCTAACACACAGAAGGCCTATGTGATAATGACTGAGACTAGCAGAGAACTGCCACAGCAGAGAATGCCACAAATGAAATAAAAGAAAAAATCTAAATGCTCAATTGAATTTTCAAGATAAACATGTTTTATTTCACTCTTCTAAATATTAAAATTGCATGCACTACTTAACATTGTCCATCTAGAAGCGATCAGTTGAATCTGTACCTATTTTTCACTCCTCGCTTTTACCACAGATCACTTATTCATGCATTTCAAAGCATGATTCATTATTGTAGCAAACTTTGAGAGGAATCAAGGAACTAATCAACACAGATTAGATAGTATAGTTTAAAATTGCTCTACACTTTAAATTAAGCAACAGCTATGCAGTAGTTTTTAAAAAGATGGCTAAAAGTGAGTAAAAAGAAATCTGACAGACAGGACACAACCACCCTCATTTATTTCCTCTTATTTCAGAAAATCATTTTCTAAACAAGTTTTTCTTCCCCTCACAAATAATTAGCCCATACCCTTTTACAGGGCTCACTTTAAAATATGGTTTTAAAAAAGCTGCTAGAACAGTTTTACTGCAGTCAGAAGAGCTCACACCCAGCTTACACAGAAAGGCACAGGTCGTTCACCAGTCTCTGCCAAGTTCGTGGGCAGTGATGTTGACCACTCATCCTGGCACACTGGCCTCTGAAACCTAAGGGCGCGAGTCACATTGCCAAACAGGCTTCGCTCTGAGCATGGACCACTGACACGGTGTTTGCTTCTGCTGAAATACTGAAACATGACCTAGATTATCAACAGTGCAGGTTCGCAATGTATTTATGGGAGCTATGAACTCAGGTTCTAATAGATAGATATTTAACAGGATTTGGTTGCTCTTCAAAAGTACAAGTTTCCAAAGTTGGAACATCTGGTATGAGAACAGAACTCTTCAGCAAGCAACTGCAGATTATGGTGTTTGAAATACATGCTGATAAAAATTAAAAAGTCACTTAAGAACAGAGTGAATTAAAATAACTGCATCAAGCTTTCATTGGACTACTCAAGTAAAATGACTTACAGTTTTAGACTGAAACCTGAAGTATAGTATGATTTTAAACTGATCAGTTTTTCATTTACATGTCTGTTAAGTGTGGGGTTTTGTTTTGTCTTTTTATTGTGGCTCAGTAGGAAGGTACTCTACTGATTTTGCAGTACACAATTGTATATAAAAGCTTTTGTATATTGACTTAAGGGTATGTAAGTGTACATGGATAAACTCTTCATAAATACATTTTTACACATCATTTCTCTTCCTGAGCAGTTGTCCAATAAATATAGATTTTGTATCAGGTTTATTTTCTTACCTATTTTTGTTCTGCTCGGGTCTTGTCTGCCATATAGATACGATTTTGTAATCCTGATTTCTCTGGATCCTCTATTTGTCTACTTGGTTTTTGATCCTAATTTTTGATGTACCCAAAATTAGACAAAGGAGAAAGAGATTTGTAGCTGTAGCTTCAGCTTGGCATCCAGAACAGCACTGTGTCCTAAACAAGATGACACTGAATTCTTGAGCAGTAACTACAGTCTTGAACAGCAACAAGTGCTTGACAGGATGAATCCAAAGCTAATCAAGCCATTATTTAACACTAAGCTAACTGGGTCATTGTTCTCTTCAGACTGTGTATGGTGCATCCCGTATAACCACTAAAAGGCTGGTTTTTATCCGACTGGTTGTAGGCATCATCACAGCTGAAATCAACCAGTTAGGTTTATTCTGACCTACCGACTAATCTTTACTGTTAGCCAAAACTGCACTTTGGCAAGCTAAAAAGAGTATAGATGTGTCTGAAAAAACATACCGAGGTCTGTTATTCTTTCAAATTCTTTTTACTTCCAGGTTCAATAATGCACACTTCATATTCCCATACAATTCCCATTTTCCTTATGGGGAAAAATTTAAAGCAGTATCACCAGCAAAGCAGTAGGGCAAGGACATGAAATGGTTGCCCTCTTGTGGTATTTCCGAGTACCTCCAAGCCATTCCCCTAACACACTTAAAAACGAATAAAGGCCAGATTCCTACCTGGAGCATTTGATGCAACAGCCACTAAGAATGAAAATGCTGACATGATGATTTGGGGTTCTGCTGTGGTTCTCAAAACTGAGGCTAAATAACAGCTTGTCTCCTAAGGAACAGTTTATTTTCACATGTATTTAATGAGATATTCTTTCCCTGAGATGTAGAAAAAGCATACTAATGAATTTTCCTGTGTGTATCTGACAGTCAGACTGTCACTGGGAGAACTGAACAAGCACAACTTTGATTCCGTGCAACTCAATGTATTTGTAAACACAATAAAAGGAAAAAAAAAAAAAAAAGGAAACACCTGTGCAATTTCCAGAATAAGCCCCAAAGAAATAATAAACCGGTCTTTAACTCAGAAAACAATAGGATTTCTAAACAATAGGGTGTTTAATTGGAGGAAACATTTCATTTCCAGATCAAAGGAAGGAATTCATTGAAGATGTCTAAGCAAGACCTCTGCAGCTGAGTCAGAAAGGGCTTCATTATCTGTTTTTCATCTTGTTAGACTAGTATTTCATGTAATTAAGCTCTGCACCTGTTACTTACAATCTTACAATCACTGAAGTGATTAGTCCAGCTGTATTTATATTTTGAGTAAAGTAGATTTTACTTCTGATTTCTTCTTTTTATTCCAGCCTTGACAGTAAATTTACTTTGCAAAGTATCACTGGGATTGGATATGAGGCCTTCTGTTAAAATTAAACTACCAACAAGCCACATTCAGATCAAGCTGAATTAGGAAAAGAGATGTGCTAAGACCTAGCTTTGGAAATCCTCATACTACAAACATGACTGAGGAAATTGACAAACCTCTGAAGTAAAATTGGGTGCAGGATAAAGAGCAGTCTGGGAAATCATTTAGCTATAACTACAAAAAGTCCTTTGCAAATCTTCACATTTAAAATGTGTTCATGAAAGAAAAAAAAGCTCCATGTCAGGAATAATTTCCATGTGTTTATAATATGCTTAGTATGAAGAAATCTGTGTGGAAACTCTTAGCTGTTCTGCTACTATAGTAGAATAATTATTTTAAACTATACAGATCTGATCTTTTTCTAAAGTACGCCACTATTACACGTGCACACATATTTTTCTAATAGCAACCACTTGCTACCCCCTCCAAGAGGAACAGAAATCTCTCAGCAGACTAATTCCCTGCAGGTTCACTTGTGTCTCCTGATCATCTCCTCATTTTCTCTGGTAATTCTCCCGTTTTTCTCCTTAATGGAAAGAGTGAGCCGTTGGCCTAACACCTGCACAATATTTTTGCACATGTGAGCTGAAACCACACAATTAAAATTTCCAATACATAAGGTCCTTGTAATTCATCATCTTCATAAATCAGTAGGATTAGTTGTGAGGAGATGGAGCAGGCTTTCGCCTTCAGCTCTATGCTTTGCTTAAATTAATCATCTGTGGTAATTTTTATAAGTGAACTAACTTTACAATCATTTTTAACTGTGTAGTATTGTTCATGAAGAAGAGCAAAGGTCAGGTAACCGGAAGGGCTAATTGGTGTCTTCTAACACCCCTAAAAGCAAATACAGAGGCCAACATTTATGAGAGTAAAGAGGGGAATAATAACAGAAGCTTTTTCAGTATCAGAGGTGCACTCAACCTATTTTTCTACTTTATTTCCTGTCCCTCTTTTGCCTTCCCAACACATCTCTTCTGTAACTTGTCTCAGAATTACTTGCTACAATTGTAGATGATATAGCCAACAAAACAGCACAGTAATTACATTCTGGAACATGATACTTCTCCTCTGCTGAGGAGAAGATTACACACTTAATATATGTTGATTTTGGACTAAATAAGAAGCCTGCATAATATCCAGTCCTTTGTACACCTAAAGTCTGTCACAACATGAGAGAGATGAATCTCAGAATCAAGTTGGTCATGATACAACAACCTCAATTCTACTGCTGACTACCAAAGACAAGTCAGAAACTTGGAAAATCTTTTATTTAAGGAAAACTGAATGAGCCAACAACAACACCTGAAGGTGGAAAAAAAATCCAGCCAATAGCATATTGGCAATTCTAGTGATACTTTATCATTATTACACAAGAATTGCTGCACAGTTCAAGATTCAAATTGTAAAATCATTTGGAGAACTCAACTGTAGCAGAAAAATTTGTGCTAAGCATAGCAAGGTGACCTCAGAGTCCACAGGTGTCCCCACACAATAGGGGGCTGTCCAGAGTTGGGTGTTGGAGCAATCTGCTCCAGAGTGCAGGTGCAACTTCAGGAACCTCACAATGAAATTAACTAAAGCACCTGGGTAATTTTCCTGAGTGTCTTCAGGGATCCACAAAAATCCTCACCTGACTGCTTAAATGGCTCCAGCTAAGCTTCATCTAGAGTCACCAGGTGCAAAAGCAACTCCCCATTACAGCGTGACACGGCCATCGCAACCTGCGAGGATCCTTCTGCACTGGGCTGCACTTCAACCACCGCACTCTGCTTTGCTGGTAAAACATTTCCATTTTTTCTCAGTCTTCATTTCTTAGGTCAATATAAAGCAGAACTACTAATCTTAAGCATATACAGCAGCTGTAACGACAGGTTGGTGGGGAGGGTATGCCTGTACAGTAACAGAATATTACATCTGGCAAGGAAGAAGAAGAAAAACATTTGCAAGTCCCACCTAGACCATGTTTCACACAAACACTCTGATCTATCACAATCACTTTTCCCATTCGTTCTCATGGGAGATGCTAGTGGCGAGGACATATTTTCCAGGAAAGCCAAGCTACAGAGTTTTCAAAAGTCAAGCCAATTATGCAGCACATACCTCAACTGCACCCCTTTTCGTGGCTGATCTTCAAACACAAAACTGGGCTGTTAAAGTAGTACTCAAATAGCTTGCACCCCACTGCTCCTCCGCCATTTCAGCTTAATTATGATTTTAGATAAAGAACAAAATATGCCCTACTATATTCTTGAGGCCTGAGATGTCATGTAAACAGCTTAAAAATTTATTATATACAGGAGATTTCACACAAAATATCCACCGTAATTCAACCAGGTGCATTTCTGAAGTTGCACCTTTTAATGCTGCTATGCACACACAGTTTTCTGTCTAGTTCCTATTTTCTCTCCTGCAATAAAGTGTTGACTAATATATGAAACTGCTCGGGAATACCTTCTTCAGTCACAACATTCTTCATGGGCATGTGCCACTGTACAAAACAAAAGATCCACGAAGACTAGCTTTGTACTCAATTAGCCTAAAATCTAAATTAAACATTATTTAAGAACAGAACAAGCATGATACTTCAGTTTTGCTTCTTCTCAAACCACACATCTGGATGTCTGTCAAGTAGCATTAGCTGTGTGCTCTTCAGAAACCCATAGTGCCCACTTGACTCTAAATAGCTGGAATCATTTGACTGGAGTCAAAGCTGCTGGAACAAGAGACAAGCCATCAGGTTACTGCCCAGAGCGGCTTTCAATCAAAATCGACCTGAGGAAATTCATCCTGCTCTGTTCATTCCACGCACAGTGCAAAACTTATCTGCTACTCTCTGAGGGATCTCAAGAACATAAAATCCCCATCAGCTGTATATGACAAGGCTAGCAGGTACTGACATTCGCTTAGCAGCTCTCTGCTGACAGTAGCTATAATCTGCATAAGCAAATTTGTAATTTTAGTTTTAAATAGCATTGAGGTGACTGCATGGTACTTACTCTTTATGCATTTGAGTCCTCATAGCCCTTATGACCACCAGCTTCACCACACTTCTGTGAGCAAAGTTCTACTTTTCCCTTATTTAGAAGGCAAGAGACTAAATGCTTTCCTAGGAGTAAGCACAAACTTTCCAGCAGAAATCTGGCATGACACACAGGCTCCAAGCCTGCACAGTGCTGTCTGAGAGCCCTGGCAGCAGAAGAGTCCTGGCCTGCCAGCCGTGACCATAGTGCCGTGGGCTGTGGCCGTATGCATTATGCACAACACTTTTTCCCAGTTTCACCAGGATCCACGAGACATGTAGCCTGGACCTTCCTCCGTCCATTTTTTTCAGGTCAATGGATCGATAATAACAAAGGGGCTGTTTGGTGAACCTTGACAGAAAGGTGTATTTATGGTGTGACAACATGGGGTGTGGGGGGTGCCTGGCACAACACAGCACAAGGTGTGCAGGGTATGCAGCCCACAGCTGGAATAAAATAGCATTGTGTGCAGAAGGAGCCAAACTTTGTGAGCCACCATTTATGCTACCTGACTGGAGCAGACTGTCCTGTCAACCGTGTTTGGATCGCCTCGAGGGCAACCCAGGGGACAAGTACTGCTCTTGGGCTGAGGAAAAAGATTTGAGAAGGAAAAGCAAGTGAGCCAGACTAGTGACGCTGATTCCCAGGCAGGCCAAAATGCAGACAACCAAAATTCTGCGTGACAGGGTAGTCTTCAGCTTTGCTCTTTCTACTTGCTTTAAGCACTAAGATTCAGCAAACAGGTACTTTGCACCACAGCTACTCCTGGTCCACCTGGAAGGACACCAGGAAACAGCAAGAACAGTGATGACAGACCCTGCTGAGCCACGTCAGAACAAAACTTCCCACAGCAACTAATCATTTAGAGCAGCTCCAAAGGCTGCATTTGGGTGAGGGAAGGCTCTTGTTTGGATGGAACACCAATAACAAAGAAAGTTTTCAAAAATAACATTAACCCAGATGGTTTTGTACACAAGTTACTTGCAAAATGCTACAGAAATTGGTTTATTCTGCAATAATACCAAGGAGATAATAAAGAGGCTGAATTAGTAAATGCTTTTTGTTTTTTATTGTACACAGTCCTACAACACTTTCCTGAATAATACTTCTTTCTTGTCTTCACAAAAGCAAGTATAATCCAAAATTTATCTAATACTGATGTTTTATAGAAGTGTTATCAATAATTGGAAAACCTTGTTTTCTTGATAGTGTTAACTGATTACACTAGCACTCCTTGTGAGGTACTTGCCCCAAATGAAAGAATATTTAATTTGTTCCTTACTTCTTAGTGTTTACATTTAACTACTGCAAATGGACAAGATAACTGAACAGCCAGAGGAACCTAGATCTTCAGACCTTAACCAAAAGATTTTCCACTTCCCAAGCAGAACGCTTGCAGCCTGGCTCACACTTGTGAATTTAATGGACTCCTCATCAGTTAAGAGCAGGCTGGATTTGACCTATGAAACACTTACACGTGTCCTTCTGTTTCCCCAACAAGAGACGAGGAACGGTTGCTGAAGCAGCCAAAGGCAGCAGAAGGCTTTCCCCTGCTCTGGCATGACCCAGCAGACACTCCTGCTGGGAGAGGCAGCAACGCGGATGGTACAGAGGAGTTATTTTTACTGCACAGCCCTAAGATAGCGGAATTGGCACAATGAACAGTCAGCAGACTACTGCATACAAATGAGGACAAGTGGTCTAGACAAGGAAACTATTTCTTCAGTGGGCGTCATACCCGAGCTAAATTTCCTTAAATGGCACCCTCGAGCTGCAGTAACGTCAGTTTAAGGTCCATGCAGAATTGAAGGGGACAGTTCTGTCCTCTGAGTCCTCAGGCAGTCTGCCTGCCCAGCCTTGTGCCAGCCCCCACACTCACAAGGCCAGGGAGCTTAAGCAGCCAAAACAAGCCAAGCCAAAATACAGAGGAAAAAAAAAAAGAATAGTTGTTTTCAAAATCTCACTCCATGTCCCCACAAGGTCTTTTGTAAACACAATAGGAGGGATGGGAGCTAACATCTAGGGGTACATATGGTAGGTTTACACTCTTCAACAGTCTACAGACTCAGAAGCATCCTCACAGCCCGCATTCAGCTTCATGCTTCCACCACAGGCTTAAGAGGGGAAGGTATGTCTTCTTGCTCCCCTCTATAATAGGGTATCTTTTTAAACAACAGAGATTTCCCCAAACTCTGAATATTCAACACAAGACACTGGTTTGGTCAGCTAACGTTTTCTTACAGCTCCACTCAGGAGGCATCCCTTCCCAGCTCTGTACATGAGGTACCTGCATAACTGACATGCTGATGGGTAAAAAATAGGGCCCTAGTTTATCAGGTGCTTTACCAGAGGTCTAAGCTTACATGGTGTTTGGTTGGTTGGTTTTGTTGTTTTGTTGTTTTTTTTTTGGACACAGAAGGAAATATGGATAATTAGAAAGAAAGGGTACAATTTTCTTTATACAGACCACAGTTCCCAAGCTGGGCATGCTTAGTCAGCTACGTGACTATGGACTGGCAATGATAAGGCAGGCAACTTGAAACAACATTTTTTGCAGGTTAACTGTTTTTTTTTTTTCTGAGATTCATGGTGAACCTAACTCATCTGCATTTTTTTAGGCTTTGGACTGGTGTTTAACCATAGCCCAGACTTCACCAGCCTGTTTCCACAACTTTCATCCCTGAGAGTTGAGTTTTAGCCTTCTCACCATAATAGACCGCCTAACATTTCATATTTTCCCATAATTCAGTTATTCCGTTGCTAACAAAAATAGACTTTCTTTGCTATTAGAAGTTCTGTCTCGTATTTTTACTTCCTACTTGATGACCATCTGCAAACTCCTTTTGCTCTGGAGATAAACCAGATGATTTTCAGATTAGCCCAGCTTTCACAACCTCCACATTTCCCTCCAATTGTACCTGGAGTGAAGCCTACAATTCCTCTGACAACACCCATAGCAACACTGGGCCACTACATACTACTTGATACGCTTGTACTCATAGCATTGTCACAACTGACATGTTCAGAATTATGATTCATGATAGGCACATGCTTGATCAGTACTAAAAAAAAAGAGGCTTACGTACATAAAAATACCCAGAGCTGCAGCTGACCTCCTAAGCCGAACAAAACTTCTTATAAGTGAATGGAAGTTAAACCCTGGGAACTCTTTTCTTCCCTCAGAAATGTTAGTTACAGGAATTTAGGTCTGCTAAAACAGAGTTATGTAATTCTTTTAATCCTGGAGTATCTTAAAATATCTTACTGTACTATCACACCAAGTGCAGGCACACAGTGGGCATCAGATGTTTTTCTTTGTGAAAAACCAAGGAGTGGAAAAATGTTCCTTTTATATAACCTCTCTTCTCTTGAAACAAGCTGTTCTTTTCCTTGTGTTGTAGAAAAATAAATGGATTTGTGTTTGGTTTAAATTCCTGTAAATTCTCTTGTTTTTGAAGAAGAAACAGGAGAAAAATCATGTTATTTCAAAGAACTATATCCTGTACTTAAATGATGTACGTACCCACTCAGGAATGTGAGAGCACAAAGTTCAGGTGAGGACTACTGGAAGAAACATACAGTAAGACTTGAGTCACCTTCTGTTTAATTACCTCAGGCTTTCCTGAAGTTTCATAGGTTTGTAAAATTAATAAAAAGAACATTAGTGATCTTTATCAAATGTGACCATATGGTAAGGCTGTTCTTGAAAAACGTAAGCTTTCAAAGGAGCAAGCAAGCTTTCCTGAACTTCTTTGAAAATGTGTCTCATCACAATTCCTTGCATTGCTCTAATACCACATTAAGATTACCTTACACCTCTTCCTAAGAGCTACCCAGATCATGAATACATAGGATGCATGTAGAAGAGTACTTCGGCTAAAAACAGCTAGTCCATGCATAGAGTAACTGCAGGATTTAAGCAGGAAGTTGCATTTTTTCAGTCAAATGGTTTTCTTTTCTTTTTTTTTTCTTTTTTTTTTTTTTTAACAACTGTCTCTTGTTCTGTCATTTGTACTGCATGGGTGATTCCTCCAGCAGAGCCATCTTAGCAATGGCTAAGGGTGTCCTGGCTCCCATTCAGGAGCTCCTAATTTTAACAAATCCTCAACAGAGCAGAAATTGCAATGGGAGAGGAAAATAGGAGTAGGCTTTGAGAGCAGGAGCATGCTTTCTGTATTCTCCAGGATACTCACAAGCTAGTGCAGCTCTGTACAGGTGTGCTGGAGTGTCCATGGCTACGTTCGGCCAAGTCTGAGCTTCCACCCTGCAAATAGTTGCACTGGGTTCTGCTATTTAGCAAATTAAGAAGTTCCTTCATTGGAAAAGCCTCGTACCAGAGGAGAGAAGAAATATAATGCTTACCTCTCTATTAATATGGATAAAGGTTAGGATATTATTTGGTACAACAATGGGGTGGGGGAGTGTCACCAAGGTGGCTGTGTGAGGCAGTAGAGATACAATCCCAGAGAAGCCACATTCTCCTGTTCCAGGATTTTGTTCCACACAGACCTTCACAGGGTTGTACCGCACAGCAAAGACAAAAAGATCTAGTGATCTAGCCTAGGTTCTCCAATCAGCACATTTAAGACTAATTATGACTTCTGATAATGTTTTTTCACATCGTGAAGAGAAACACTTGAAATGTTATGACAATTACTCTGTACAAAAATTCAGGATCAAGATACTAACAAAGCCAGTTAAACATACTACAATGCTTCACTCAGGCCAGACCAATATACAAAGAAGTAAATCAATCTATAGACACATCCAATGTTCTCATGAGAGGGAAATGCAGACCCGTAGGCCAGGACTGCAAGTTACCAGGTGATTATTTTTTTTGTCTGAATTTATACCTTGTTTTTTACTTTCCAGCCAAGGTGTAGTAATCTACCTCACATTCATTGTGACTTAAAAACTTGATATTACTACCTGTTTGCAATTATCTTCTAACAATCATTTGTTGCTTCAAAATAATGAACTGTACCATAAATCACCCTGAACCTTGGTGCACAGGAAGGCCAGATACGTATGCCATCATGGGAGCTTTAACTCTCAGAACGTGAGTAAAGCATCAAGCCAGCTAAATGCACTGCTAAACACAGCCTCAGATATACACTGATGAGCACGCACCCTGTCTCTTGTTAACTTGACTTCAGTAGCTGTATTAATACAAGAAAAGAATGTAGAATTAAATCCACAGGGCATACAGCTACACTTAGATTGCTCATAAAACCTGTGCCAGTCATCCTATTTAAAAAGACTATTATCCTTTAACTTCATTATCATTTTGCTAAATTGTAAGGCCGAATGCAAGTACAAAGAAAAGTAGCCTGAAAAATAGAAAGGTTATTTAAAAACAGGACAAAATCTATTCACTTTCACCTACCCTTGTCAGACTGAACATTCCTCAAAAAACATTTACCACTTCTGATTACTCGTATCACTTCCATCTCAATCACAAACTCAAAAAAAAAAAAAAAAAAAAAAAAAGGAATTGCATAAGCTGAATATTTTAAAGCTGTTTTTCATTTTTATAAAATGCCAAAAGCACACAAAAAATAACCACTGAAATTTCTCATTGATTTCCCAGGGATGCTCTCACAACAGATTATACATAGCAACACTATTAAGAACAAGCTTCCAAGGCTTGTGGATGACACCAAAATTTAAGACAGAAAATAATAAATGACCATGCAAGCAGCTTCAAAAGAACTTCAATCATTTAAGCGGTTGCTCCAACAGATGGGAAAAGCATTTCAGCGCACACGATTGCAAAAATAATTTGCCTAGAAGCAAGTGACTAAGCCAAGAAAAGTGTACTAAATGGGACAATTATTCAGCACAGTGATTAGAAAAAGGATTTGGGTGCTTAGTGTGAAAAAGGAAATCATTGAAACCATTGGCCCAAGGATAGTAGTAAGACAAAAGACTGAAGTATTTATTAGCAGTATCAGATGCCAAATCGGTTATCCTCCTAGTGTGCAAAGTGAGGTGCTACCCAGCTAGCACCCATCATTCTCTGGCCCACAAAAAGGAAAACATGTTTATGTAACTCGAGATACCCTTCCTTCCTTCTTTCTTGAAACAGTCTCTCTCACTCCCATCCTGGCTCTCACAGTCACATAGATTTTTGTGAGTTTGCAATCCATGAACTGGTATGCATGTTAAATCTTCCTTTAAGTCCCTTTGCAGCCACAGAAATGCTGGGGCCATCACAAGGCAGACGCTGTTGCGAGCTTTGAAATAGAAATAAATAAATAAATAATTCAAATGACTGGGTACAATGAGGAGGGTTAACATCATTCAAACATTCAACATTATTAATTTTTATTAGAGATTTGTAGAGCTACTGATCCTCTTCCACCACATTTGTTTCACACTGTTGTGCTTTTCTTAACATACAAAGAGCTATTTTTAATTTATAGCCTGAGCTTGTATCTCCTGAAATCAATGCCACAATTCCAGACTTAGTGATCACACTGCACTCCTTAGAAGAGTGAAAGTTAGAATGTAAATTATAACAATTATTTTTAAAGATGCACCATAAGAGGAATTAGTAAAAGTAATTAGCAAAACCCAGTGATCTGGCACCCGAATTATTGTTTGAGACTTCAAAGGAATGTTCAGCTTAAGACCAACAGGAATTGAAATCCTCTGAACAACACAACCCAACTATATCAGAGGAGGATTTCAAAAAGGCAATTCAGACTGTATTTTCGTCTGTTCGGTAAATATTGTAACAGGTAAATATGAAAACTTAAAACATTTTCAATTTAATGCTAACTGCAGCATGTAAATACTTATGCATGATGCCTTGGCAAAGCAAACGGAAATAACCTCTCTGAATCCATTCATTAACTTCTCTCCTAAGAAGGAATGGGGTCACCCTTCACTCTGATAAACTGTAGTCAGGACAAGTAGTTTATATGCAAATTTCTGTAGTACAAATGTCTGAAGTTATGTGAAATCAACTCTACTGATTCAGGTAAGATATCTTACAGACTAAGTGTTAACGGAGTTTTAAAGTGAACAAATACAATTATTTTCACAAAGCAGTAAGTGCAATAAAGCAGTTGTTCACAGTGCCAAATATGCAGAGGTAACAATTTTTTCTCTAAAATTATATTATGGAATGCATTGAAATAGCATATTAGGATCAGAGTTAAAATTCATAAGATTGATATAAAAAAAAGTAATTAAAGAAGAGGAGTGAGTAAACGCTCAGCAGGTCTTAATTTTCCTGTTTCTTAAAAAGGACATATTAAATTCATGTGTATTTCAGGACTGTTGAGAGTTTGCACAGGAAATTATTTCTCACCTCAGAGACTGTTCTAAAATTTGTTATTGTGTCACGACGTAACTATGCTATTATTGCATAAGAAACTATATTGAGTCAATAGCTCCTAATGAATAAATATAGGAGTATTCAACAATTTATTTTATTTACTTACTGATTTATAATGTGACTAAAACAAACCCGTCCCACAAGCTCATAGAGTTTTCATATGGTTTGACCAGGTAATATTTCCCATTATACTCCCCATCACTTTGCAATGCTAAATGCAATTTAAAGCCATGATACAAAGTAAACGTAGATACAGAGGCACAACAGTACAAAATGACAATTTGAATTACTGCTGATCTAAAACACTCCTCAGCCCTAATGTCAATTCACTAGCCTAACAGGCATGGCAGCTCAGCAATACATACAAGGAAAATAAGGCAATCAGCCAGTGCTCATTTCTTCTGGGAGAGAAAAATCTTGTATTACTTTGCCTTGTACATAACAGCATGAGAGCCAAAGAAAAGGTTTTATACTGATACTCAATATTTTCGTACTTACTTGCAAATATACATTTTATGGTTTCACCGTGACAGTAATTACCTACTGACACAAAGATTACACGTTTACCTTTCTTTACAGATTAGTAAGAATGACAAGAGGTATATATTATACACAGAAGATCATAAAATTATTCCTTAGGTTTTTATCTGGTTTACAAAACTGGGTTACAACCATCCAAAACAGTATGTTAACTTGACATACAGACAGTCCACCTTGCTTCAGTGAGGTAATAGCTATACACAAAGGCAAGGCCAGGGTGACAGTCACCCTAGATGTGAAAAACATGTGCTCTATCCCCTCATTAAATATTCACTTATAATTAAACATGTTCACGTGTTTGCCAAGTCAGAGAATATCCTGTAAATAATACTGCTAATGGCAAATTATTTTATTACAAATAACGTATATGTATATTATTTCTAGCTCAACATATTAGATAGCTTCTCAGGTTTTAAGCAGCCTCCTAACTTTTCCAAACACATCACAGGACGTAAGCTTCTCACAAATACACAAATGGAATCACGCCATTTTTAACAATACATTCAAAACTAATGATTCTTCTCATTAGAAAAGCAAGTGTCCTTTGCAGCCTCTCAAACTTATATAGTGCACTCAGAGGACCTACTATTCACATGAATATTTTGTGAAGAAAATTTAGACACCAGAATAAACTCAAAAATATTAAAGTCAGTAGGAGAATGCATGCACAATAACCTACAAAGATTTAACACATCATACACCACCACCACCTTTTTTCCAGCTTGTCAAGGAAGATCTGTAAGTCTACTTCAAAAGATAGGCCTGGGAACTAAATTGCATAGCTCTGCTAGATATTATAATCATGGCCAAAAAAGATATAATGGGTTTGTGGCATACTACAATTTTTCCCCCAAACAATCTCCAAATAATTAGCACCTACAGAACAATAATAGGTTATCACCATCTCACAGGGCAATTTAAATCCACACGAATGACCTATCACCTCTTCTGTCAGCATGCACTCATATTTTTAAAGTCACCTACACAACTAAATCAAATACAAAGCAATTGTTTTCAAACTCAGTTGTGGATTCTATGACAAAGACAAACTGTTCATCTGAAAGCCAGTCTTGTTCTGTTAATAAAAAATAAGACTTGTTATTATAGGCCTTAACAATACTATGTTCTTGATCAACAACTTCTTGAGGGGAAACAGAGTCTCTCCTGCCTAGGACTGGCGACTGAATTCCCAGGAATGCCACACAGCTGCTCCAGGGGAGGTTCAGATGGGAAACTAGGAAAAAAGTACTTACTGTGAAGGTGCAGTACTCCAACAGGCTTTCTAGTGAGGTAGTTGATGCCTCAAGTCTGTCAGTGTTCAAGGGACATTTGGATAATACCCGTGATAATAGGCTGTAACTTCTGGCTAGTTCTGAAGAGGTGAGGCAGTTGGACCCGCTGATCTTTGTAGGTTCCTTCCAACTGAACAGTTCTGCTCTAAAACAAACAAACAAAAAAAATTGAAACCCCACATATTCTCCTCTTACACAATCATAAGAATCCTATAAATCATCTTGAAATATAAAAATATCTGAATCCACTGTTAGATTTTCCCTTCACAGGGTTCTCATATATTGGTACTTTGGAAACTGTTCTTCTTCACCTCAAATGCTAATCAGATTAATTTCCGTTACAATACTGATAAGTAAAACCCATGCTAATTGCTTCGTTGAGGTTCTTGGATGAAATTCTGATTTGTGTGTAAGTTTTCAAGCCAAGCAAGAAAGTTTGTAGGAAGATTCACATCAAAAATGTATGCATTTATTCCGAAAGATATGCAAACTAGATCAGATAATTAAAACCTAAAAGAAATGCATCTAAAGAATCCCTATTTTGGGTTCTGCTTGAAGCTGCAAAACAGCAGAAATTCACAGTAGCTGGCTAGTTCCAGACTTCCCAGGAGCTACAGAAAATTATACCAGTTGAATGGTTTTCTCCCACCATCCTTCCCACCCTACTCCTTGCTTAATAGCAAAATAGCTTTGTTTCCATTTAAGAGCTGCAATAAGAAATGGAAAAAATAAAAATAAAAATAAAAAGGCATCAAAACAGTCATTTTAAAAGTTGCTATAAAATCATGGAGTAAGCTAACTTCCTGTATAATTTTTGAAGAGGGGAAAAGGAGAAAGAAAATATTTGCAAAATTAGAGGAACATAAGCCATTAATTAAAATATTATCATTTAAATTAAACTGCCTTAAAATAGGAAAGCACTCAAGCTTCCAAACCACAGAGGCTGAGAAAAACGAAGAACCTGACAGTAATTAATGGGGATTTACAGCATCCGCATATCTAGCGCACTGGCTGACTAATCTTGAAGGACTGGTTACTAGTTCCTGGTACAGAGCCCCAGTGAAGCACTATTGTCAGATTATTGTAAATAGCATATTAGATTAGAAAAATGAAAACTCTACCAAATTGAATTCAGATGCATTACACACAGATGCCTCCGTGCTACAGCATATCATGTCATTCTCAGTATTCAAGTCACACGAAAACATTTCTTTTTTGTTTTTCAGTGGTTCAAGGTCAATTACAAGCCACCTTGTAGCTTGGCAGAGCTTAAGATACTATGCAGCTACTATATATAAGATACTATAGAGATATATATAAGTATATATATACACTTACACGGTATATATTATATATAATATACAGTATATATAAGATACTATGCAGATACAATATAGCTTACTCAATTCCCTTTTAGCACTTCTAAGTTGCAGGAAAATTACCTGGACCTGCTTAGCAGAGTATCAAGGCAGAACAGAAAGTCACCCAGAAACAGTTTTACATTTATCAGCTGCTATTCCGTTCACAAAAATGAAATGAAATATTTTTTTCTTCAAGTAGTAACATATCCTTTGTTCACATTGAAATTTTGATTAAGACCTTTGTTACTACATATTCTTTAGAATTGATTGGGAATGCTGATTATGTTGTTTCTCTAGCCTTTGTTTTAAATTATTGATGGACAGTCACTATGGAGGGGAGGGGGTAGGCTTAAGGGAGACCTTGCTTGTTCCTATGTTTTCAAACTTGATTAGTCTTGGAGTACCTACAGTCACAAATTCTTTACACTGCTTTGTCATTTTCTTGAACTTTTACAAGTGGCAATAATGAAACTGCTTTTTGAATTAAAACTTCTGTGTATTTAATAGAAAAAAATAATTTTAATTATAATTTTTATTTATAATATTTATATTTTATTTATTTTATTTATATTTGTATAATTATAATATATTGTAATTTATAAATTATAATTATAATATATAATTATAGTATAATTATAATATATTATAATTAAAATATAATTATGTATTAATTTTTATTTAATTATAATTTTAATTATAAAACTGAAGTTTCAAGGGACAAAAATCATGGTAACTAATACTTATTAATAGTTTTTCAGGATTAAAAATTAGTCAATGTACTTTTGAACCACTATACCGTGATTTAAGCATGAAGTCTCAGAGGTAAAACAGTGAAGAGTTGAGAAGGAAGTGAATGCTGGATTCTAATGTACTTTATTAAATTCTAGCCAATAATCTTAGTATACGTTTTGTCATTTGTTATGTTAAGTACTATTTAAAACATTAGCTGCCCTTCTTTCAAGCATGAGCTCTTACACAGGAAATTCTCTGCCCCTCCTTCAGTCAAATCCTCACCTTTACTAGCTTACCAACATTTTGTCATTTTTGTGCCCATTTGGATAGTTTACAAGTGTTTGTAATTTGATGTGTATTATTTTATGTCTAGTTTACTCTTTCCTTCTTCAGCACAGCTTTAAAGCTCAAGCATGAACTGAGAAGCCAGTTAAGACTATTTTAAATGGATGTCCAGGTTCAAGTAGTTGCAGCTTTTTGCATGCTGACAATGCAGCTGGTGAATTAAAATCAGACATACCCATGACCAAAGAAAATCTGCAAGGGTTTTTAAAACTGGTGATATCTTGAATGTGTGTTACCCACCTAAGGAAGCATCTGCAGCTTGTGCATCAACGTATACTTTACTTTTTACTGCATGATGATATGCACGTAGGCAGAGTTTTATGGCAGGTTTGAACACTGAAAAGACCATTACACCATTCTGACTTGGAGCTAAGCCAAACAAGCCTGTGATTCAGTGCTCCTGAGAGGCTGCAGAGTGCAGCTGGGATGGGGTCAGCACTCTGAGCCATGACAGGAACCTCTCAGCTCACTCTTACCACCAAACAAGTTGTAATACAAATCAGAGTTTCAATGAATTCAGCTTTTTGAATCTACAAGCTATTTTCTCTCTATCCCCACAGGGCGTTCATAGTAATTCTCAAACCATGTACAACTTAAGATGATCTTAAAGAATAGGATTCAACTATGTTCAGGGTGGATTTTCCAAGGCCCCCCTGTTGCATTCATGTAACCAACATGAGTTGTCATTTACCACTGCAGAGTTAGGCCAAACAATGAGCATTTTTAAGCTTGTTTTAAAGTATTAAAATAATAATAATAATAATAACAAACACACTCCAAACCATTAAACAGTCTGTTCAATGTCACCCAAAACCAACAGCAGAGAGAACTTGTCAGTACAGCGTAGAAGCATTCAACACTCAGTGCTGCAGTTTTAAATTAATAAGTTTTCAGAAACTCCATTGTGAAATTCAACGATCAGCAGAAAGCTTTTATGCATTCCACCTCTGAGTTGCATGTGTATGTTGCTCACAACACTAAAGGAGAGAACTTAATGAGGAGCTTTCTAGATTTGGATGGTGTACTGATGCCCTTTTCACTGTCTGGCAGTTGTTGCTCAATAATTAAAAGGCAGGAATTGATCTCTCTCTCTACCATGTTTTATCTGTAGATTGCTGATGTGGTTCCTCTGCATTTTGTTTCACATCATTGTTGTGGGTTTTTTGAAGTCTAAAATTTCAAAAGTACCCATGATGTTGAAAAAATAGAACCTGACAGGGTGTGTCCTTGGCTTTTTCTTTTTAACTTGCCCAATACATTTCTTTTCTCCCAGTATAGGAATGTTATCATTTCCAACTTCCCCATTAAATTTACTGGGGGAAGATGGAGGAAAAAGATACCTGGATTAATCCATATTAATATAGCTAACTATCAGACTGCATTTAACATTGATGAAAACTCATCTTCATAATTTTATTTCCTTTGTTTTATGGTAAATTCTGCTGTAATAGATGGTAATTTACAACACTTCATTAAGTCATATTTAGCATTTATAACATACCTTACAAAAAATTAAAGCCAAATGAGGGACACAATACTCCATAATGATATTATGATATTTCCCACAAGGATAATACTCCCTAAAACCCTGGACATCCCCAATTCCAGCTGATTTTTGTGTTGTCAGTACTTGTGACCTTGAAAACAAAACAAAACAAAAAAAAGCAGCAGCAAGGCTTTGACACATGTCAAACCTCAGCTTAACTGACCTATTTGAATTTAAATTAGGAAGAGAATGCCTCCAAGGGGAAGTAAGTCAATAAAATTGTGTAGGCTTGGGGCCACAAAGCCTTCCTGGAATAAATACAATTGTCAGAGAGCTGAACCAGAGTGGTTTGCCCCTCAGTGATTTCTGTTTAAAATTAAAAACTGAAATTTAAATTCCCTAATGCCAAGCAGAAATAAAATAGGAAAAAAAAAAAAAAAAAAAAAAAACTTCTTTTAATCAGTCTCATTTCAATAGAAAAGAAGCCTCAGAGAAAGTTAATACTTCACATTCTTTTTTCTTTCCTGCATGCTTCCCTTTTGTGAAAATAAATTTATCAATCAATCTTTGATTCAATTTTCAGATTAGGACAAGCAGAGTACCTCTGTTACTTTTCACCGACTGACACCACAAGTGATCTACCCACCTTTTCTCTTGCAGCATAACTCGCAGACTACAGTCAAATGATGAAAGCTCAAAGATTTATAATCACTTGCAATTCAGTTACAATGAAAACTGAAAACATTTAAATAAATACTCCTGCAATGCTCCACTACCATAGCACATACAGCTGAGTATATAGAACCATATACAGAAAATAAGATGACATAAGAAAAATGAGATCTGGTTTAAAATTTTATCAGAACCTCCTACAAACATAGGTGGAAGGCTGGTTTTCACCAGTTTGCTTTGCTTGAAAGGTTCCTGGATTTCTGACACTCTGTCAGTCAAAGCTACACACTCAGATGATGTATTTACAACAAAAATCTTTAGGAAAAGAGGTGGTTTCGCCTGGATGGTTCAGATATTTATCACGAGACCAACAAAAAAAGTAGAAAGTACTTCAAAAGATTTGTAAATAAAACATTCTGCCTATTCAAATACTTTTTCCCTCAAACAGTTGATTAAGGCTTTCAGATTCTCTTCCCAATTTGGGAAGAAACATATTTACTCATTAAAATGTTAACTGTATTCCTCAAAAAAGAAAAAAAAAAACAACCTTTCCAGATATAAAAGAAATTGCCAAAAGTACCCTACACACGCTTAGTAAAAACGTGCTTTAGGGTAAACAATCACAGAACATTTTAATAACGCTGTTTTATTATGGCATAACATTAGACAGAATACATAGAAGCATAATACTGCAATTAATTTTTGTTATATTGACTTTATTAAGACCTAATTTTACAAACTAACTTAGATGTAAGCTCCAGCCATATCTTCATTTTAAACTAAATTCTTTGAGGTCAAACCAAAAGCATTAAAAATTGATTTTTATTCCTCTTAGATAAGACAGCATGACTTCAGTGATATTAAATGCTATTATGCAAAAATTCCAGTTTTGAAAAGTGCTCCATGCTAATTCAGCTCCTCGAAAATTCAACAATGTATCTCCAAAAAAAAATTGATAGCAGCTAATCCAAAAGCAAGAAAAAGGCAAGTAATTTTCAGAAGAGTGCCAACAATAATCACACCATACATATGACCTTGTATCAAAAGCTTGAAAAAAAATCAGCAGTAACATCTGACAAATCTTTAAAAAAATAAAGAAATAACCCAAGTAATGAAAATACTGAAGCAACATGTTTCTAAAGTTTTACTGATGTGCTGTGTACAAGCTATTCCAGATTGTCTCAGAACTGGAGGATAGGAGAGGAAACAAGGTGAACTGGACAAAGCTTTCTCCCCTTGAGTCAAAATTACACATGTTCCTGAGGGTCACCCAAATGGACCTACCATTGCTAGAGCATTTGTGTCTAACTGGAGTACTTGCAGAATGAATCAGACTTACCTTTGGTCCACCTGCTCAATATTAGACTTTCTCTCATGACACCAGAAGTGAAGGATGCTGCTGTGCTATTGAAAAACAACAACAACAACAAACACACTGAAGACTTCCTAAAAAAGTATAATGAAGTTTGGTGTCTTACTGAAACTGATGAATAAATGAACAAGAGTTGCTTAGTTACTGAACAAATAAACAATAAGATTCTGAAGAAGTTCTTTACACTTGTCCATTTGAGGAAACTCTCAGTCCTGGATGCTCTGGGAAATTTCAAAGTTTTCAGAAAAAGAGTTTCATTTCAGCTGGAATATATTTTTAAAGAAATATTTTAATTCATTGTTGATATTTATGTAGGTCACATAAAATTACAGTCCTTAAACAATGGAAATAACTATTTTTTGTTTTTGTTTTTAAAATCAATGTTTCTGTCCAAAAATGACAAAAATACTTCAGAATTGCCATGTTCAATTTTGAGTTAACATTTCAGTTGATATCTGGCATACATTAGCCATGAATAAATTCAGAACTTCTGAAGATGATGACAATGAAATCTTCCTTCCTCCCCAAAATGTAAAATTTCCAATTTTAATAGAAAAATTATTCTAATCTGAAAAAATATATATTTTGCATGCAGACTACTATTCTTCACTATGGACTCTTCTCAACCTTAGAAATGCCACAATCAACTTCAGAGAATAAAAATAACTGGACTTTCTGCTCTCTTATAGGCTTAGAATATGCCTGGCATAACTGTGCATAAAAGCTTCAGAGATTTGTTTCAAGAGATGAAAGATTCATCTGTCTGGCACTCTACCTAGCTCTAAAAGCATGTTTAAATAACACAGCACAGAACTGGTAAGCAAAGTTAACCAATGACTATGAAATGCCCACTGGTACATTCATTGGTAGGAAGCATTGTAAGAGGTTAAATATTGTCAGTATTCAGAACTGAGTATTTTCATATCATTAAGTGGAAGAACAAAAGTACTATGTCCTACCACAGAGCAAATGCTCCATTCAACATATATGTTCGACAGAATATTAAGGAGAATACATCACAATAGCTGGAATTATTCATTTTGTTTGTGACCTTTCAAGCATCACTTGTTCACTAACATGCTACGCTCCATATGGAGACTAAGCAAATACCAACTCCTCCAAAATATAAAAAAAAAATATTGAATCTATTATTAAAACATTCCAGTACCTTGGAACTTAGTAACTCACAATGGTTCAAATGGAGGACAGTTTACAGCAATCAAAAGGTATTCCCCAAAAAGAAACAAAAACAGATTTCAGGAAAATTTGTAGGGCGCGTGTTTGTTGGATGCATGAGTACCTTATCAAATTTAATATATATTTTTATATAGCAAAATATATAATTAAAAAATATTTTTATATAAATTTATACTTATTTTGTTAATTGCTACATATTCCCATCCTTGACAATTCTGTGCTCTATATCATGCTCTAGTTTCACAGCATTCACTTAGAAGTCTCCATCTGATACTGTTTTGATGCTTTTGTCTTCTCACAGTTTTTCACGGTATCGCCGTACTTGACATGACAGTTAGTATCACTCACGACAACCTTCGTTATGTACATCCTCCATTCAAACCTTAGTGTTTCTCTTTAATCAGTCCTGAAGCCTAAGGTCTTGAGTCAGCTCTTAAAAAAAAAAAAAGTAGAAACTACAACGTCTACACATTTAGAGTGGGATGAACAGATTGCAGACCAAGATCAGACTGCTAGAGGTAACAGTCTTAATCTTAATACAACTCTCACCCATCGACTATTTCATTCTGTCTTCCTTCATTTCCTCCTGCTACTAGGAAGTACCTGTAGGAAGCCCTGTTGCACTTCATTTTGTAGTATAGACTGGTATTTGGACAGTCTAGCTCCCTTTAGAAGAAAATTAATCATCTAGGTAGAATAAACATATGGCTACTTTGCAGTCACACGTTAGGATTCCTTAGTACTTCTATATTTTGGTCACTACTCGTACACACTGGAATAACAGCAAGAAGATGGTTGTCAGCGCAGAAGGGGTGGGTCTACAAACAACATGCCACAAAGCACACTTCCTAACAATTTTATATTACTGTATAGCAGTTGCAGCTCAATGAAATTCAGTTTTATTCATAAACTTTATTTACACAATGACCGTGGGTTTCATATGCTATACCCCAATCTTTAATCTCCTGACAAATATTCCTTAGGCTCAAAACCAAGCCTCGAATCATACAGCCATAAAAAAACAGCAATATTTGTGATAAGGGAAAACCAAACTGCCTTTAAAAATCCCACAGCATTTTCCACAGCAATGAAACTGTTAGCACTAATGTCCTGGCCAAAATCCAGCTTGGGTAATTATGTTCTCTTACCTGAATTTCCCTTACAGCTATTCATTTTCACCACCTGGCCTAAAACACTGTGAGCAATTTTAACTACATTCTGATACCAATTCTAGACAGTTGATGTGAAGTTGACTTAGTTGGTCAAGTTTCATGGAAGGAAAAAAAAAAAAAAAGTTTTGCTGATCTGCTGATCTTTGCCATCTACATTTTCTCAAGTGTCACTGTCTTCCTCAAAATCTGTCCTACCTTTTGAGACAAGCCAACGGGCAAGAGCTTCAAGTCAGATCCCTTAGCCAGCCTGCCTTAGAGCTAGGAAGTCATCCATGTCAACCTCAGGCCTCCAGGGCAATCAGGTACAACGCGGGGCCCAGCAGACTGCTTTGGAGAAAGGAGTCTCAAGTTGGGAGATGCCTCATTTCTGTGATGGGGGAAGGACTTGAAGTCTACCAGTTTCAGTAAAGCTTAAACATCATAGTATACACAACATTGTCTCCTTCACTAACCAGCTTGAAAATTCAGGAAGCATGCTCTCCGTTCAAAACGGCTCAGTGCTTACCAAAGCATGCCTGGGACTTGTGTTGTTGGGGAAGTAAACGTTCACACTTCCTTGGCACCCAGGCATCTGGGAAAAGTTGGGATCTCAATCTCCCACCCCCCACACGCACTTATGCTTGGGCACACAGTCCATTTCAGTCCTGCTGATCAAATATCCTAGTTTTTGACCAAATCTTCTCACTAATCAGCACAATCAGAATTTGGCCTCATTAAGCTGCTGCATTTTGTCCCAAAGCTGTCAGCAGATTGTGTATGTCAAACAAGGTGAGGTTCCTAAGGAAACATAATTTTTATTACATCAGTTGATGCAATTAAAAAATATATTAATGCTTCTGAGAACACAGGCCTACCTTCATTCATTCTTCAGTAGTGACTGTAATGTTTTCATGTTCTATCTAAACCTGGAATCTCTATGGAAAAGCAACTGGTGAAGGAGCTGGGCCAATTTTGCTATTGCACCAAGGCTGCCTCATCCAAATTGTTCATTCAAAGCTATTGCTATTTCCACCGAGGATATGTTTGTTGCAAACTGTTACTCTAATTCCCAAGTTAGGATTAGCTCTCCTGAACAAAGGTAGTATCACCTGAAAACCCAGCTGTATATTATAGTCTGCACCTAAAAGGTAAAACCTTCATGGGATTACCCTGGCCATATTTTGGTTCCTAGGCAGCTAACAAATTTGTGATGAAAACCCAGACTAGAGCTCAGATTTACAGTCTGAGTGTGGATGATATGTCATCAAGATTTATTTTAGGTTCAAACCTTAAGATATGTTTGTAGCTAAAGACTTATCTATAATTCAAATCAATAATAAAAGACACTGTCCCCCACCTGGGGTTTGTCTTCTTTGCATCCTTTCACCACAATGTTTACAACCTGACTGTTACAACATCAAAACATGTCTACAATATTTCAGAAAAAAAAATAGTCAATACACCCTACCTATTCTGTTAGTGAAGATTTATTTTATCAGATGAAGCACCCACACTAATTGGATTTTTAATGAGAGATACTAATACACATAAGAGAAATAACCTAGAGGTCATTCCAGGCAAGATCAAGCCACAGACCCATTTGTCTCTTCCATTTAAAAAGACTGGGCTTGAACAATTTGTAGAAAATGACAAAATCTCAACATGAAAAACGGAACTTCTGGATCTCTTCAGAATTAATTCAAATTGGTCAGGGCATGAGTGGGGCGGTGGCGAGGAACAACACACAGCACCTCTACATGGCAGACAGCGTCCTACTGAACGTCAATGAAATCACAAGGCTTCCAGAAAAGCTTCCATCAGAACTTTCGTCTTTAATAGCTGTCTAAAGAATATACATTTTACAAACCTAGCTTGATATTTTAAAGCTTTTTGGAAACTACAATATAATGGCAATAGCATTCATAATTCAAAACTATATGAAAGTACCATTTTTCCTTAAAATTCCTATTTTAAATTTTCATTTAGTGGCTCTTGGCTCTCGTGAGAAATAATGAATAAAGATACTATATTTACATGTTCCCCTTGGTCATTCATTTTCTAACCTATTGATTGAACACTGCTGACTGATGCTGATATTTTCTGAGCACTACCAATAAGGTATTTAATATGTGTCTCCTAAATACTACCCGTAAAATGAAATCTGAACCATGATTCTTCAGAGTTAGGATACTTCCCTCTTTGCAGTGGCAAGTGTTTCATGTTTTCTAACTCTGAGCATCATCTGCCAACTTATTTCCTTATCACCCTATAGATCATTCTACAACTGTTCTCCTTCAATTTCAATTTTTATCCTCAATATTGCATCCAGTTTTGTCACTTGGCTTTAGTCTCCAGCCACACATTTACTGTAGGCAGCAGTACAGTCTGTAGTACTCATGAAAATAGGATTGACCTGTCACCTCACTTGATCATTCTTCACATTTTTCTCCCCAGTATTTAGTTAGTTACTAATCCAGAACAACTTCCTCTGTTCCATTACAGCTTTGTTCTTGAATAGCCTTCTGTGAACACCCTTTCAAAAGCATGTTGGGAACCTTCACATGCTGTTACTGCATTTCTACACAGCAAGGCAGTAACCCAGGCAGAGGCACGGAGCAGGCCTGGGCACTGCCCTCACTGGTAAGCTGTTAGCACAGCTTGAGACAGGCGCGCTTGTACCCCAGCACAGGCAGCAGTTTCACGGAATGGCCACAGACAACTTCAAGGTGGTTTGGGGGAACACTCATAGGCAGGCAGCCTTTTGGGGGGCTGAGAAGGTTTAGCTCCAAGGAAATCAACTGCCGGAGTCCCTTGGACAGGCCCATTTTCTGCAGTCCTAGAGCTGTTACCCATATCAACCAGATCATCTTTACACACTTGCTTATGAACTCCTAATGAATTATCTTGACTTGCTCATTATATCATTTTTATCCATGTATATACTAAATGTATTGTTTACTAGTTATCACTACGATAATTATGTTACCGTGGTTTCAGTTATATGTGTATACCGTCGCTTTTTTGTTGGTGCTTCTTGGTTTGGTTTTTCTGTGTCTTTGTTTTTGTTTATTTTGGAAGATTTGAGTTGAAGAGTCAGAGGTAAAGGGGAACCAAGGACATATAACATATAAGAAGTAATAATTTTCCTTTTCTACAACAGAATTGATTCCTCAATCCCTCATATGCTATAACACTAAATACGATATAAAAGAGATGTGTTCTACCCTCCAGAAAATTATGCATGAACAACATGGTTATCATCGTGCGCAGAGAGAGATACCTTGTGCCAACCTAAACAGTGGCTAGCCTATGAATGTGCATATACCTCATGGACACATTTTTAAAGCTATCCCCTTAAACTCCATGAACTGAATTAAACCTTGATATAACCTCACTTACTTTAGCAACGTTAAAGCAAAAAGAGAACCCAGTACTTCACAATATGCAAGATGGCAGGCTTTGAACAGAACTGCCATCTGAAGTACTACAAGATAAAAATGAATGACAGTGAAGAGTACAAATAACACAGGCGGATAGCTCAGGTGGTTATCATTCTATACCCACTTAATTAGGCAGAGACAGAACTACATTATTTATGAACGTACCCACTAGCTGATACACCTCTGACTGGCCTGCCTCCTAATGATGCAAGATATCTGTTCATAATGAGGTGTACTTTTTTCCCCCCAAAATTGCAAGTCTTCAATTAAAAGCTCCTGAGGAAGTGAAGAAAACTCATCACAGACTGCTCTGAAATAATTTGTGCAAAGAATTTTCTATAAATTATTCTGCTTTGAACCTTGGTAATTTGAAAACTTGCTGATGGTTGGCAAGTCCTGATGGACTCATGGAAGAATGTAAAGTAGCAACAGGAATTAAAAAAAAAATAGTAAGGAACAGGCTGACCTAGAATTCAATGATGAATTGGCCTCTAAAGTATTCTAAGAGCCAAGTAAAACAACAAGATTTGTGTTTCTCTTCTCTCCATCTTCCAAAGCCTGTAATACTTATTAATTAGTGTAGTTGAGGAATTTACATAGCTCTCTGTTTCCTGATAATTGTTTTTCCCCCAGTTGCTCCCAGTCAGAACTGTGTATAGCATACAGAACCAACGCATGCACCAAACTCTGTTTCTAAACCAGACATACCAGAAAAAAAAAGATTAGGGCTGCACACATAAATCTTCTTAATGAAGAAGCTGGGGCTTTATTCCCCAATAAATCACAGTATAATACTGAATTCTGTGTTGATGTCTGTGGAGCTTTGCCCTGTCTTTTTTAAATAAAATCCTTTCCTTAAAACCTCTACATTTTAACAGCCCATTTTGACCAGTGCAGGAAGTAAGGGGGAATAGAAGTGCATTGTACTAAACAGATAACCTGTCTGCAACAACATAAAAGAGTGTTCTATTGATCTATAAAGGCCAATTGGCTGAAACATGTCTCGTAATATGCACAAGCCACTTTCTATCCTGAGATTGGCAAATAGCTCTTCCCTGTTTTGACAGAGCCCATACAGCAGGTGTTTAAGTGGTGTCCCCCCGCTTTTTTTTTTTTTTTTTTTTAAATAAATCTCCAATGTAAAGTGGAAATTTTATTTCAGCTGTGTTTGCATCATTAGCTTGCTGGCAATCATATAAGCCTAAATTATCCAGGCAAGCAGTTTCATTTATTGAGACCTCTTGCCGGAAAAGAGCAGCAATCAAATCAGTCAGCCCAAATTATCCTTGACATTAACAAAGGGCTCTGGGATCATTGTAAGAAATGACTTTCTTCTATTACCAAGCTGATTATGTTGTGATGCCTCTGCAGCATCACAGCACAAAACCTAGATTATAATAAAAATATTTATAAGAGCATGTAATTTTCATTGCAACTGTTTGTTGTAGTCAATGTTTTATTAAAGCATGCTAAATATACATTTTATGTGTGTGCGTAAAGTGCACGCGTGTGCGTATAAAAGCTGTAACAGCTTGTGCTTACTTCAGCTAAGCAGCCATGCAACAGCTCAAGCCAACAGCCCGGTCCCAGTCCTACAGCCACAGGGAACAGGGGCAGCCCTACAGACTACCCATGTCCCGTACCTCCGTGCTCCTGCAGAATCTGGGTCTTACCTTTCAGAGACAAGAATGAAGCCAAGATTTCTGATGTTCACAGGCAGCACTAGTTCTTCATGCACAAATTCTGAGAGCTTGATCTAAACCCATTCTAACTCAGGCCCCTGTGATATAAAAGTATACAAGGCTCACGTGTATCGGGGAGAGCAGGGAGATCAAAGATACTGCGATTTCTCCTTTTATTGAGGAAAAAAAAAATCCATCTTCACTATCATACTCTTACAAATCAACGAAATAGTTCACAGTGAAAGGACAGCCTCTAGCCTTTAATTCGATTACTCTTATTCTTGTAACCTAGGGCCCAAAGGACACTGCTATTTCTGAGGTAGTTAGGTACCAGGTACCAACCAGGTATTCCAAGCTCATCTGCCAGCATTGATTTTGTATACAAAACCAAAATACAATAAATGATTTCCAAAAAAGTTAAGGAAATGCTTCAATGATTTTAGCTCAAAAAAAAAAAAAAAAAAAAAAAAAAAAAGTACCCAGAGCTGTCAGATGAGTAAGAGAAAAAGTAGAATAGAAATATATATACATATATCCAAGCTTCAAAAAGAATATTAAAAAAAATCCCTACTGGGACTTCAAATGTATTTAAAACTAGAAGAAAACAAAAAAAAAAAAAAAAAAAAAAAAGTGCTGAAAGCAGCCCATAAAATATTAGATGCAGAGGGTTTTTTTCCAAATGAATATAATGAGCTACGAGAAGAACAGCTTGGTGACTAAGGAGAGAAATATGCTGGTTCAGGGTCCTGCTATGTCACAACCACAGTGCGTTTGTCTAAAATTACAGGCTCCTTGTGCAAACAATTTTACTAAACTGAAATCTAGTCTGCACAACGTTTTCCAGGGTATATACTGGTCAACTGAACAAGCACCAAATTAGAGTGAAAATTCCTAATCATTCTCAAGCTCTAAGTTTATATATCTTGAAGATGGCATTATGGTTAGCATAACAATATTAAAAAGCTAACACTGATTTCAGACAGTCCTCACCTGCATTCCCTACACAAGCTCTCTAATAGTAACTAAGAGTATGAAATCATTTACTACATATTTTTCTGTTGCATGTCATTTACCACGTTTTCCTCTGGAAATACTCTGACTTGATGTGCCAACAGCTTTCACATGTTTGTCTGCAGTTCCTTCTCCCAAAACGTGCGCGCTTCTGGACAGATTAAGGGGTAGCCAAGTACAGTTCATATATGCTTCAAATACAAAATTGTGTATAGCTAGATTCGATTCATTTTATTGGTTCCTGGACCCAGCTGTACCTCTCATAACTACCACCATCAATCACTGTCTTCCTAACTGTAAATCTTACCATGACACAGCTCACTTTCTACCAGAGTTTGGCCAATAACTGTCCAAATCATTGTAGGGCCCAACTGAAATTAGTGGTTCATTGTAACATGTTTTACAGATAAAGCAATCATCAGCCTCTGTACTCAGAATATAGTTTAAGCAAATAACAGACCATGAGCACAGAAAGATATGGCAGTTTGCCCAAGGACACACAGCATGTCTACAGCAAAAATACTAATATCAGTCTCCTGAATCCTAGCCACTGATGCAGCCAGGAGGAGAAAAAAGAAAAAAGAAAAAAGAAAAAAGAAAAAGAAAAAACACCACACCCCAAACAAATCACTGGGGCAATTCTATTAAAGTTTCTGATCCCTTGCTTTTGAACTGGTTAGGAAACAGGCTATTCCTCATCTGCTCTACTTTAGCATAAATGAAGACCATAAGGATGAGATGAGTTTTCTTTGTTTGATTCTGTATTTAACTTAGTGCACCAGATACACTAGTACATCATTTTTGACATTTCAAGATCTTGTATCAACAGAGGTGATACACTGAAAATGCACAGGCAACTTCCACCACATTCCTTAGTCCATCACTATTTTATTGGCCACAAAAAGAGCTACTCTGTCTTAGCCAGCTCAGCATCAGCCTCTTCGCTTTGCCAGTAGATGTCTACTGAAATACAGGTGGATTGCTGAAGGTGCAAAATAGGTTGGATACCAGAAACAATAACTGTCCTTCATCATGACTTTACATGGATTTGTTTGCCTATTATACAACATAGACAAAAAACTTAAATACCATCTGAGGAGCAAAGAACAATTCACTTTCATTACGGGAATCACTTGCTTTTCCTACTGCAATCTGATGCCAACATGTTCAAAACCAGCGTACTGAAAACTTAATGTTATGATTACTTTTTAAGATGAAACAGATTTTGCCTGGAAAAGAAATGTTATGTCCTTGAATATAACTGTAATTCCTTAAGGAATAAAATTATATTCTGTGTTCAGGAAACACTTCACAGACATTATAGGTACCACTGATGAGGACACTGGTCAATTGCTGGGCAGAATCAGAAACAAAGAGAAAACTTTCAGATGGCTTGTTATAATTAAGCACCGTGTTTTAACACTGCATCCTGCATTCAAATTACATAAATGCTACCAAACCATACCACTTTTCTTCATCTTACATTCTTTGCAATTTGATCTGCCCCATCTGTGGGGGCTGGAACAGGTTGGGTCTAGTTGACACTGAGTTGATGTAGGAACTTTTAAGCCACTTCCTCATGCTATAGTTCTAGTTAGAAGAACAGAGGGATAACTTGGGCATGAACAACCTGTACTCACTCCTAAGTAGTGAAGAAATGAAGAAAGACAAACCGAACGCCTGTTGAAAAGCAAGCTTTTAGGTGTGAAGTCAATTTTAACGGGAATTGGGGTTTCTCTACTCCAGGGTCACGTTGGCAGAAAACAAACCCAAAAGACTCTATGACAGTAGAAACAAGACCAGTGCCCCTGGGCCCCACTGGAACCACTGCACTGTCCCACCCAGCTTCTCTTCTGGACCACGTCCTCTCTGCCATGAAACAGGGAAATTACGCAATTGATAAAACTGCACATACCCATGTATATATTTCTGGTATACAGTTCCAGTACCAAAGTCCAGTTGGTTTCCACACTGCCACTTGGTTTTAAATTATAACCAGATCAAATGAAGAATATTTTTCCTTGCTGACTTCCTTGCCTTTTTGTTGCACAAGGAGGGTTATGCATGATCTAGAGGAGTCCCATTTTTAGTGATTTATTTTTCTTGCGAATTTTAATCTCATTTTCCTTGTCTTAACTCCCATACAGACAAACAACTGACAGAGATTACATGCAACCTAGAATAAATGGGTGCGTAAGTCTCCATGATAAACACACTCCCTCTTTTAGAAGGTCTCATTAATTTTTCCTGCTCGGAAAAAAAATACTATCCATCTCTTTTCAGTGGTAGCATTTTATCAGCAAAATCACTGAAAGTGACAATGGTGGAAAGACATGCTTTAAAGGTTTAAGTTTGGTCAGTTATGTCATAGGCAAAGATATTCTGCTAAAATAACAATAAAAATCTTAACAGTTTCAGGAGAACACAGATGCCTCACATTTTAGGAAAGTGCAGCTGAATGGCAGCTGTCATCATAGTGTCTGGAACACAAACACGGAAGAGCACAAGTACACAAGAAAACATCTCTTGTAGATACTACAACATGAACCTGTAGGAATGCTGTAGCACTGACAGCAATTTTATTTTATTCAATATAAATGGGTTCAATGGACTCATCTAACCACTTATGTTCCCTTGTGAACCCAGGGAGTGGGTAAAAGCTCATCTGAACAACCCACAAGACCCCCACTCCCCCCACATGCCTTTGACTAGTGTGCCAATCAGTTCATTTACTGTACATTAGTCTCTGCAGAACATTCACAACCTCTGACATCTCTGAAAAAGAACCCCATCATGAAAAGAACCCTATCAAATCAAGAAGGCCACATTACTGAGCTATTTTGCCTTTCCTGGCAGCTTCTCACTCATGTCCCCACAAATCCTGAACTCACTAACACTAAAAGAAAGTGGAGGGAATATTTTGCAGAAGATAAAAATGCTGTTGTGTCAGACTATGACTGCAAATTTCTTCCTGACCTTTTATCTTGAGGGAAAGATTTAGCCAGCTAAAAGGATTTTCTCCTGAAGTTAAACCTAGTGCAATAGTTAAAGGCATGCTGCAGTGAATCTCCTTGGCTCTTTAATCTCTCCGATGAGAACATGTGGAAGAACATTTCTGCTACTTGCTCTTTCCTTCTTCAACGGCCTACCTTTCTGCCTTCAAAGTAAATATGTAATTGCTAATTACTATTGGTGTCACTTGCAAACACACCTCTAAAGGATACCACATATATCATAGGTATAGATATATATGCTGCATTAAACAGCAGTATGGGCTTTCAATTGTTCCATGATAATAAATTTTCAATTCCATCTGTATTCCTCCTTGTCAAATCAAATCAAATGTTCAAAGGCAAGCCACTACTAACAAAGCTGTCCAATTGCCACTGTTCATTGTCTGATCTTGGTTAGACACTGGAAATAAATCTAAGCAGCTGATCATCCCATGGATGTTAAGGGATGTGCGTTATTTATTCTAGTTAGAGCACTTCCAATAATACTTGAAATTTTTTTCAGCGATATTGGTAAATTAATTTCCCTGAAAAATAGACCAAAGTTGTTGTTCTTATATTTTCTCTAAATTAATGAGCATTTAATTTTAGACATACAAAATCTTTAGCAGGACAGAGAAGCCAACACTTAAGAGCACCCTTTCTTTACAGACATTTTTACAAGATATAAGAAATCTTCATTCAAAATCCAACAGAAAGCAGATCAAACTCATCTAAATCTTGGCCTCTTGTATCAGGATAGACACTCAAAACTTATCATTTAGTTAAAAGAGTTATGAAAGGGATAAAATGAAGGCAAAAGTCCCCCCTCCCCCCGCCCAATAAACCCTTATACAATCCATTTTAAAAAGTAAAAAAGTCTTTTATTTGGAAACAGCTTTTGACTTTTATAAATAAATGTATATATGTATATTTATATGCCTTTCCCCCTAACAAAAATGCAGGGAAAAATTATTTTCATTGGAAAGTTTCAGATCAAAAGTTCATACTAAGTTTTAAATTTTACAGTCATTGTTAAAAATAAATTCAAGAAAATACTTCAAAGCTAAACTGTTATTCATTTCACTATATGAAAGGAAGAAGAAAGTTAAAAATAAAAATGTAACGACTCTTCTCTTCTAAATCCTACCAAGCAATCTGGGGATGCCTTGTGTCTGCCTAAGAAACTTCGCGAAATCACTCAGTTCCACTCTCCTGCTAAAACACATCACTAAATACAAATCTGCAATGACTGAAGAACAGCCTTCTCCAAGTGAATTCTGAAAACTTCCTTCTCTAATTTCTTTTTAATAGAAGCTAATACTTAGAGAAGCTCCCTGTCTCTTCTTTCTGTAAAAATATATTAAAACTAACAAAAACTTTTCCTCCACAAGTTTCACATGTATAACAAGTCTACATGGAAAAAAAAAGATAAACAGTTAAAGTGAGCAGTGAGCTGGAGCTCACTAATGAAGGTCCCTACTGCCTGGCAACTTCACATTCCAAAAGCACACCCTGCCATTTATTATCTTCTATCACATTTATCATTTTCTGCATTTTGCCAGACCAAACAGTTTGCACAGTGTGCTATTGATGGCATAAAGACAGCAAAACACCAAAAGGACTTCAGTGCTTAGCATAAAGTGGAGACAGTGGCAATGCATTAAAGAAACTGTTTCAGAGTTTTAAATTCAGATATTTTTTTCCAGGAATCTTGGAGTTTTAAACTCAGAGTTTTAAGAAATGATGATCAAGTCTTAGAAAAACGTTATCAGGGCAGATGTTGAAAGAGACTGATCTTTGTGTCAGTATTGCAATAACAGCAATTTGGTTTTTTAGGCATCTGGTGAAACTAGAAAGCAAAGAAAGAGGTCAAAAAAGAATGCTTCATGTCAAATAATGCCTGAAATACTGAAACTGAAGCCTTACATTCCGTACCATATTTGCAAATACTAGTTCAGAAGGTCTGGGGTTTGTTTTGCAATGGAAGATGGATCCCTTTTTCATGGTAACTACTTTGAAGACAAACAAACAACCTTTTTTCTCCTAAACGGCTTTTTTGGATGCAAAGATATCAAGGTCTTATCTGTGGGAGAGTAATTTTGTTCTTTATTTGATTATTTGATCTGTGCTGGCATGGTTCAGTGCATATTGAGAAACCTAACATTGTTTCCATTTCCAATGCTGTTCAATGACACCTCTAACTCGTCCCCCCCGTCCCCCCTCCCAAAAAAAAAATCTTAAACAAAATAATCTTGAACTATCCCGTTTCATTTTTTTTAATAGAATGTGAAATTGCATTCCTCTTTCTTCCACGCTTTCTTTAAAATTTTGCAAAACCTAAATGAATTGTTAAACTTCAGGCATCATCAAGTACCTATTCCACCACAAAGGTTGAAAAATCTGTCCTGGTACAGAAAAGGTTACGTACCTCTCTAAAACCAAGCACTCGTAGACATCTGGGCTGTGAGCTCACTGCATTCCTCTGGTACAAGACCTAATTCATACAAGTTGCAAAGCTTATGATGGGATAAAAGTGTTAATTTTCATAATTAGAAAATAATTATTGCAATTACTGTTTGTCAGCTGCACTAGTACATGAGGTATACCAGGACTTGCTCTCCGTGCGTTCGTGCACCCTGTGGTGTAAATGCCAGCCCAAGTACGCATCAGATGAACCCCAACAGCCAGTTTGAATGGGATCAGGCACGCACCACCTCTGCCACACACCGTAAACAAGAGGAAGGGGGATACTCAGGCAGGGAGGGAGCAGCGTAACAATCCAGTAAGCTTTGGACTGTCTGGAAACAGAGCATGTCAGGCAAACACATCTTCCTTGCAATGTAGACTCAGCCTACAAAAAGCTTACGTGAGCTCCTCACAATGTTTGATAAATTGAGTGCATATATTTTCTGTGATGTATAATTTATAAATCATTGATTCATAAAGCATCAAACACTTGAATTCTCCACATCCAATAAACTGAATGCTTCATTTGCATTGAGTTGGCCCTAGAGCCACTGAAGGCTTCATTCTACATTTCCAAAAGCAGAAAGAGTGTGACAGAGAAATCAAACCTCTCTAACAAAAAGGCTCTGGCACCACCAAACCAACTTCATGTCAAGTACCGGGGGAGGCAGGGGTGCATGCAGAGATGGTGACTTGGAGCCACAGAAGAGACTTCTATCTGGAAGAGATTAAGCAGCAACAGAACATCAGTTCTGGGATGCCTGAACCTATTTACATGTATGCCCTTACGCTGCTGTATCCAGAGAATATAAAGGCAAGTGTATGCTTCTCTCAAGGGAGCAATATTCACTATGTGATATAGAATTGCCTGAAAATTGAAGCATATGCCATCTCTTAAAAAAAAAAAAAAAAAAAAAAAAAAAAAAAAAAAAAAAGAGAGAGAGAAACAAAGCATGCCAATGTTTGGCAGCCTACAGCTTGAAGTACCACAGAGACGTAATGCGAAGAATAAATTCCAATTCAATTACAGTTAATGTTCTACGTGAAAGTGGTTTGCATGGGCACAGTCTACCAACTCTCTCAACTACTTTCGTCTGTTTTGCTCAAGCTTGTTATACTTGATCCTTCCAATTTGATATATGTTTACAGGTGTGTACGCACATATATTACTTCACTAGCATAAGGCGTTCTCAGAAATCTTTGTTATGCCACCAAACTGGAGTGAAAATACATGAGGTCTTCTGTAGGAAGATGGGAAGGACAATCCATTATACTGATTTCAATTGCAGAATAAAAATTTCAGCTCTTCATTTCAAATGTGATCAACTCACAAGTGTTAAACCTGCATAGGCAATCAGCTTCAGTTATGAAAAAAAATGAACATAAAATACTTTTTAAAAAGGATAACAAGAAAAGCTGGATACACAGTTTTCAGGACTTCAAAGCAATGTTTTCTTACAGGCACACAGCAGGGATTGCTCGAGGTAAGTTATCTTTACTTGTGTAATACACACTTGTCATGTGTACTACTAAAAGGGCTGACTTGCAAAATAAAAAAAAAAGTGTTTTAGTCTAAAATGTAATTAAGGACAATAAGAGGAGCACTAAAACTAATGAGATTTAAAGGTGAACCTCCTTTAAGGTGAGACTGTTACTAAAACTCAGTGACTTGAAGAAAAACTCATGACAATCTAGTTCTCTTTTCTGCACTCAGCATTAAAGTCACAAGTTCTGTGCCTGATCACCATCACTTTGTACTTTATGTAGGACACAGGCAACAAGTTTTAAATGCCTTTTCACTAAATCTTCAAGAAATGTAGCTGATGGCATATATACAAAAACTGCTGGCACAGAACATCCTATGTGAGAAAAATCTCAAATAATTTTCTTCAGATGGGATCTTCTGTGAAGCTATATTATTTGTGATTGCAATGGCGGCGTCCTGCCAATCAGGAGCGCATTTCAATAAACAACTCCTAACCCTTTATTCCCTATTACCCAACACCTGATCACCTCCTGTGTTTCCTCATTGGCTGAGTACTGCAGGTTCACAAGCTACTTGACGCTCCTCTGTACCATACATGTATAATTTTTCTTTTCTTCAACCCTTTCATTTCTCCTTTCTTATGTTTTGAGAACTTGTGATCTTTGTTTTACTGTTCTCTCACTGCTCATCTTTTCCTCAAGCTTCTGCCTTATTTTGGAACAGCGAGGCCTTCTACTGTCCACTTACCTACTCAGCAGTTCTCCTTGTTATGACTACACAACTACCTCAGAATAAAGAAAAATCATTCTCTACTGCAAAAAGACAACTTTGTTTTTCACACCTAGCATTATTGATAATGTTTTAAAGCTAGTAAGAAATATATGTTCAATGGTATAAGCTCTTAGAAGAAACTTGCAGTTTGCTGAAAGTTTGCAGCCTGTATCCAAAAAAAAATTAAATAGAAGACAGTAGAGAAAAATAATCATTCACAGCTCCAGTTGCGTTCATTTTTTGAAAAACAGAGTAGCAAACTTGTACTCCTTTGTGCTAGAATACAGTTAATTTTCTTCAGAATAGCTTGTATGGTGCTTGTATAGGTTTTTGGTGAAGACAGTGTTGAGAACACAACCATTTTTAGCTGTAGCTGACCAGCACTTGCAGAGTGTCCCGGCTTCTGTTTCTTATGCTGTCCCCACAGCGAGGAGGCCAAGGATACACAAACAGTTGAGAGGGGACGGAACCAGGACACCTGACCAAGGTGATATTCTGTACTATGAGACAGAGCTCATCAGTAGAAGCTGGGGGTAAAGAAGGGGTAAAGAAAGAGAAGGGGGGGGAGACAGGGACATTCAGAGTGACCGTGTTTGTCTTCCCAAGGAACCATTCCACAAGATGAAGCCCTGCTTTCCTGGGAAGAACTGAACATCTGCCTGTTGATGGGAAGTACTAAATGAATTCCCTATGCTGTGTTGCTTGTGCATACAGCTTTGGATTTGCCCATTACCCTGTCCTGATCTTAGCCCACAGGTTTTCTCACTTGGACCTTACCCATCGTCTTCCCCATCCCGCTGAGGCAGGAGTGAGCAAGTGACTCTGTGGGGCTCAACTGCCTACTGGCCTCTCGGTTAACCCAGGGCACCTGTACATAATAATAACCATTTCTCAGGTTTAATAGCTTGTAAATTGTTTACTTACCTTTCTGTAAAGCAATGATTATAAATGCCATTTTTTATTAATGAATAGTCTTAACAAAGCATCACATTACTATGGAGCTATGATCAATTGTTTATAAGGTTGCTCATCAATTAGTAGATTTTTGGAAGACTAACATCTACAGTATCACTAGTCATGTCTTAGTCAAAAAATATATCCAGTATTTCATAGGACCTGTTATTATTGCGTCCTTCCAAGCTCTAAAAAGTGATGGCAAATCCAATTCTTCATAAGGGATAAGAACAAAACAGGAATAAAGACCTATGTAAAACCATGTTAGCATACAAAATATGGCAAGATTAATGCATCACTTGGCTGTTAAAAAATTTAGTCTAGAAAATAAATTGAGTGCGCTTTATGAGCAGAATAAGTTTTTAGAAATATTTCCAATATTCCAAGAGTAGCAGAAAAAAATGAAATAAGTAAACAGCAAATTCCCATGTTGAAGCTGTATTTCTTAACAAGAAACTAGATGGTTGTTCATTTCCTTGTGCACAACAGTTAACAGTATATCATTTTGATGATGATATTATTATTGTCCATCTTAGACTATGAAAAAAAACTTTTCTTCCAGTGCAACCGGACAGTACACTGAAATAAGTCTAACTACTGTACCTTGAAGCAAGTGTGATTTTTTCCCTGAGTTATTAAATAATTGATCTTAAATATCCCAGCAGGGGAAAAGTAATTCTTACTTCCTGTTAGCTTTGCCACTTCTCTGAAACTTCAGTATCATGATCTTGTGCCAAAGTTCTAAACCCTTAATGCAAGCCTGCAGGCAAATTCTTGCACCCAGCATAACTTCAGTATATTGCATATTAATAGAAATGACTGCTTTTCTCTCTATTTCTACAAAAGACCATAGAAGACAAAACTGCCTTTTCCATTTCATTGCAAGATCAAGGCTGAGATGACACAACCTGGTCCCCTACTCTCCCCCAACACCTGTTTCTTTGTCCTGCTCTTGATGACATCCCACTGCCTCCAACTCTTTCTTCTGGCAGATGAACCTAACGAAAATGCTACCATTCAACTAAAGCCCTTCGACCTTAAAACCCCTACAATAAGATTTAGAAACTCACCCTTTGCCCTCAAGTAGTGTTAGGGGCATTGACAGATGCATTCATGATGCAGAAATGTTCATAAACAGCTTCACAAATTCAGTTAAAATATTTATCTGGTAAATCTACGTGCAAAACCCCTGCAGGTTGCTTTAGGTTTATCAGACCTGCCAAAGTCAGAAATCTAGCAGCTTGTGTTGTTGTCCCTTTACAGAATATTCAACTACATAGCAAAGTGGAATGAAATTAATATGCAGCTGGAGCAACAAAAACTGGTTCTAACTGAATGCTCAATAGCACAGGGCAGCAGGTTATCAACCCTCGAAGGACAGAAGGTGTTATCCTACCCTGCATTTCCTTTTCTATTATTTTTGCTTTAATCTTTTCTTTATATTTTAATATATAAAACACTTTTCATTTATCCATGAAAGAAAACTTGCCAATGCTACACTTTTATCCCAGGTCTATCATCGAACTTCAGAGATTGAAAGAAGCGTTACCTTCTCTCAATTGTAAATCAACCAACAAAATGCTAAAACATACGGCAACAGCCTCCTATTGTTCGGTTTTACAATTTGTTTTCTCTCTATGTCAACATGCTTGGCATAATCCTCTTATTTCTTGGCATTGCAATGTAGCAGGAAGATGAGTCAATCTGATGATGTGAACTAGCTTGTTCCTCAGGGTAAACTAACATACAATTCTCCCTTCTTGGTTATGTGTGTAGACAGTAGTGCTAATTAGTTATTAAATGATTCTAATTAAAACCAAGCAGATTCATCCTAGATTCCCTCAAGTTAATTCTGATTAGTGGCTTTACACAGATTTTGTCTTTGCTGAAATGCTCACAAGTGAAAACCCCATTTAGGCAGCAGTAAATTTCAGTTAGCACTCAGAAGCATAAAAGCTACCTAGATTTCACTGCCTCCTACCTTTAACACCCTAGTTCTGCTTTGTTCTTTCTTTGGGCTCCTGTATTATTACTTCAACGCACCTGTAGCTACCAACACCTGTAAGAATTAAACAAGAGAAACTCTGTAATAAAAATGCTCTCCTTCTGCAAGTTAAGTATGGGAAGAGTCCGGTACAGAATATCTACTATTAAGGACCTCGTACAGATCTTACAAGCATTCAGGGCTTGAGCAAGCTGACTTTCTGAAAGCTACAGGTGGGAATACTTGAAAATGTACACAGCCTAACATATTCAAGATAGAAGCAAAGCACAACTTTCAGCTATATAAATACTGGTAACTATGGACTTGTTTGCAAGATTTATTATATCAAAAACCTTCAAAAACCCAAATCCATTACTTTACATCTTCTCTTATGCTTTTTTCTCAGACTAATCCATTACATCCTCCCTTCTCAAGCACTCTGTTACAACAGCAGATCTTGAAAAGCTTTTGGTCTCTATGGTTCCTCATAGAGCCTATCGGACTTACTCCAGTGCTTTCATTCATTTGACAAATTGCCAGAATTTCAGAGTTAAAAAAAATGCAACAGCTGGTATAAACTAAAGGCACCCCATCACAACCTAAATGCAGAGCACTTGGATAAAATTACTGCATGTTCTCTAGGGGGAAATACAGTTAATGTGCCATTAGTTACAAGCCACTGAGTCAACCTGGGAGTTCTGAATGCTGGTATAGATGTGCCTGTCAGTGAAACTAACCTGGTTTGTAATGCAAGTGATCTCTAGGCAATGAAAGAAGCAAATAAGGAGGACTTTTTGTTTTGTTCATTTTTATTAATACCATCATACCTATTTTAAGCGTATATCCTAGAATAACAAAGTATCATGAATAATAAAGCAACAGTCCATACATCCGATTGTACCATGCTAGTCTTTATACTTTAGCAAAGCTATTTTCAAAATGCAGTTTGAAAATGTTTCCTGTGATGGCAAATTATAGCAGTGTGCTAAATGGTGTACGGATATAAACTCAGAAGGCAGAATCTTCCTTGTTCTTTGAACATCTTATTCTTAGAAGAAGGAAGTGTGCATTACATACGTATGAGGCGTGTGCACACGCTTAAGTGGGAAAAGAGGAAGGAAAAATTATACAGCATAAAGGATATGTATATAGGATCGTGCATAAAGGACCTGCATTATTCACATGCTCTTATATTACACGAGCTACTTGACAACAGGACATGGATCGAGCCACGTGAGACATGGTCGAAATTTCCCCTCTTTTTCTTAGATAAGTAGTATTCTCCTCCTAATCAGTATTTTCTGGCAGAACAATAATGAAAGAGAAAGCCCTCAAAATGAAGATATTTTATGGTGATTTGTAGAATCTGGGTTTTGTTGCTGGTGGTGTTTTTTTTTCTTTTTTTTTTTTCTTTCTTTTTTTTTAAACTGAATGGTTAAAGCATCAAAAGCTTCTGAATTTTCTGTGTAGTTCTTCAACAGTTTTGTGGCGGTGACAGCTTAAAGAAATGTGGGACAAGACAAACTAGAAAGAAGCCTAACTTGTTTAGTCTCAGAACAAGAGTTTCAGCAGAGCTGTTACTCAGCTGTACTCTTACATCTCATTTTCTACGTTACTGTTGCACATGGGATACACAGACTAGCACACACTACAAAATTCTGAAAGGAACAATTGTAAAAGAAGAAATTACTTCCTTCAGTTTCTACCAAAATGGCTTCATACAAGTTAATCATTTTTCATATACATGTTTTACACCTGTGAATGCACCTAAGTTACAAAAGCTAATGTACCAAAGCATAATTAACATTGCATTTGATAGCAAAGATGTGTTTTACACAATCAAAAAAAAAAATCAAATGTACCATGCAGTTTCCAAAACAGTGTGACAAGTGTTGCGAGCAGATAAGTATGCTCCCAATCTAGCAGCAGAATATTGCTGATGATAAAAGCCAACAATTTTGCCCAATATGGAAAAAGTACTGGAGAGGATTTTTGACTCTGAAGTGGTGAAAGAAAACACCACAGAGAGGGGATGAAAGCACAATCTCAACAGAGTAGCATGTAGCATGGGATTCTCAAGATCTTAGGAACAGTATTGTCATACCCGTTACCTTACAGAAATCTCTGATCAGTACAACACGTATTACATGCAGTATGGAACGTGCAGTCGCACCCAAAAAAAATGCTAGACACCATTTATACATGCATGTTTTTGCTTTGTGTATATACACACACACTGTAAAAAGACAACTCTGCACAAAAGAAATATTGCTCTGGAACATATGAAAAACAACATTCTGTTGAATTTTAAAGGACGTGTAATCCACAGGAACAGAACAGCACAGATTCGCACAACAACTTCAGAAGCCGGGGCTGGTTATGAAAGAACTCACTAGAGACAAGAGGAAATCATGACAACACTTACCCCAACACTATCCATGGAGATTAAATGTCTGAACAGAAAGATGAGAAGCATTAACTTCTGCCAAATACATTTGATTGACTTCCAATTAATCTAAAAGTCAGCTGGTCGTACACAATCTGGATATACTTCTTTCAAATATAAATATATACACATATATATGTTCAAAATATAAAAAACTGAAGGCAGATGGGATACAATCAAAGCAAAAATAAGCTCATTAATCCGTGTGGGTACCTTCTTCTATCAGATAATAAAGAAGTACTTATGTGAACTGTTCAGATTAACCTGAAGAAAGTATATGGCTGGGTTTTTTTCGGGTGTGGGGGGGTATTAATAGAAAAAACTTGCACTGAGGTTTCATCTGTTGACTGAGCTGCAAAAACAGTACTAAACAAGTTATGCATACATACATCTGAAGCTATTCCATTTCAATACTGAAACTTCACAACACCAAAAAATCTGATATTGTTTAATGGCTTCTCTGCAATTCCGTGGCTGCATTTCATGAATTAATTCCTTGCATTATTAGAATACACTCTCCAGATAATAGAAGACAGCACTGATGTGTAATAACAGTTTACGCTGGTTATAACACCTACGTTACTGAACACATTTTCATAATTTATTCACTGTATATAATTTAAGTATGTCTAGTAACTATAGAGATTCTTCAAACACCCTACACACATTTCAGGAAATAAGGAATTTCAGCTTCACCTGTTAGGTAACACAGAATCCTGAACTAAAAAGACAAAAAAATTCAGCATCCTGTTGCCATAGCAGCAAGCAGCTTTGAACCCCAGGCCAGCGAGGAGGCTGTTACAGGAGTCCAGCTAGGCTGATTACCTCATTCATCCATCTGCTTCTGCAATGGGACAGAAGGGAAAGCCTGCACAATTTCTGGTCCACCCACACCTCCTGCACCTCAGTCTGATGTGTTGTATGTGCACAGACTGGAGCTTCAAGTAAGCAAGTTTCAAAGCAGAACCCAAGCTTCGGTCACCTTTAGTTACCTAGAGGTCCCAATCAAGGCCAAAAATATAGATTAGCACACACACTTCAAAAATATACTTTTTTTTTAAAAAAAAAAAAAAGGCAAAAATACGGTTTTCAGGACTATATTAATTTTTTAAAAAATCCATGCAGCAATAGCTGGTATCCTGCTTTTGATGCTCCAACTACAAACTCATTCAACGTGCCTTAGGCTTTCTGGAATGCCAAAGAAAGCAGTAGGGTTTATAATGTAAGCTTAAATAACCCTAACTACCTCAAATAATTTTTCACAACCTTTACAACATGCTTTACAGTAAGATATTTGACTGGAGTACAAGTTGAAAGCCATTCACGGTCTTGCATTAGACTGCTACCATGCCTACATTCGACACTGGCCCTGTTTTGACCCTTCCAACAGAAAGCATTCTATGATCCTGCAGTTGCAGCCTTGTCACAAGTGTACCTGAACACTGACACAGGCAGTGCTTGCTGTAAACAATTCCAACAATAAGCACGCTGCACATTGTATTAACTCCTTTTCTCAAGAACCCAACGATACTAGTCACTAATATCAGATACCCACAGCCTACACATTTCTTCCTCATATTGTAAGCCAAGAAGGCTATTCTGATCATTTTTATTCGTGATCTCCAAAGCCAGTCAGACCCCAAAGGGATAACTGAGTATTACACACTAAGAAAATCCGATGCTCCTGCAGACTGTTACAAGAACACTTGAACAGGAGGGCCATCACAATTCCCACAGCAGAAGCAATGACAGAGGGAAGTGACCCACTTACAGATGCCTGATTCTTAGTGCTGTGCGTCTTCTCTTTGATACGCTTTGAGTTGGAAATACTCAAAAAAAAAAAAAAAAAAATCAAAACTCAGGTCTACATGTCCCAAATCTACAACTTTTCATCCAAGTGTCCTAAATCTAACTTTTCACAACCTTGCTCATCATTTTCTGGTGTATTGTCAGTTAAAGCATCTACTGGAATGTGGAAAATGCTCATGAACAGATCTAACTCAGCATGATGTTACAATATAAGCTAATATCTTTTGGAGTTCCCCACATTTTTTTTTGCTCAACTGAAAATGAGAAAACAAATGTTCTCTTCTGGTAGCTTTTTCAGACAGTATTTCTCTTTACACCTCTTCCTCTTCAAACCCATTAACTGTAAGTTACAAAGCTAAATGCGTGACAAAGGAAAAGAACAAGTGTGCGTAGCAATAGACCACTTGAACAATTCAGTCTCTGCTTTCACTTGTTCTTACTGCCCATGTTAATACTTAGCGTTCCTCTCTCCACCTTGAATAAATGGATGACAGCAGCTTGACTTGGACAATAACACTCCAAATTTCATTCCTTTAATTAAATTTACACAAATACAGAAGAAATATAAATGTCAAGTCTCATTCACATTTACTAAGAAAAAAAAAAAAAACCTTCTTATGAAGTGAAAGTACAGGTGTACCTTTTAGCCATAGAGGAACATACAGGAATGTCCTTCTGCCACAAGATGGTTAGGCTGGCCAAAAGGCATCAAAGTATACACCTTAAAGAGAGTTTGCAAGTGTGTCACCTGGAAGCATCGCAAGTTCAGCAACTCTAACTCCTTAAAATCAGCTCACCCTGATGAAGGAATCACCTGGATGAAGGAGAATGATGCCAGTCAGATATCAACTTCCTCTTGCTTTGTATTAGGACAGCTAAAAAAATAAAGGGGAGAGGAGGGGGAGAGGAGGTAGACACAGGGACAATCTGCTGGAAAGACTCTGCAAAGGCAAGAGGACCTGCATTCAAGTCTCCGCACCTGATAAATAAGTTCTCGATGCGCACACAAAGGAAAACCTTTGTCTCCCTATGGTTATGTTTCTGCTGAATCAGTCCACCTGCTTTCTATAGACACACAACAGATTTAAGAGGCATATTCATACTAAGCAGTATCTGTATCTTATACTAGAGCTCACAAATTGCAATGAGCCCATTATGCACTCTTCACTGAGCTAGTCCACCCCCCAAAACTCCAAAAACATATTTCCAACGTTGCTTTGGATTAAATAAGAACTGCTCGAGTCTTCTATCTCAGTGTCATACGTAGCTATTAAAGGTTTCCTCCACTTGCACAAGGCACGGAAACTTCTTGTTAGGTAAAATTCCACTGTAGCACTCAGATCACATTTGTGGAGCAAGGCTGGTTCATAGAAGCCAGCAATACACGAATATATATATTAATAAAAATAAAATAGCATTCTTTCCACCCTACCAAATTCCCATCCCCCGGCTTGCCTTTCAGTGTTTTTTCTCAGGAGCCCATAAATGCAGAAAGAACAGGATAATCCCAAACAGACCGTCGCCTCAAACCAATAAAGAGAGGCATTGCAGACTGATTTAATTACTGCACTGATGCTTGATCCCACAAGGGTGACCCAAATACACAGGGAATTTGCACAGTCAAAGATAAGGAATTTCATAAACTCATCTCTGTTTAAGACTTTACCTTCAACTTAAACTTCCTTCTACCCACTTATCATAAGTCGTATGAAGCAATGGTGGCACTTAGGCCTATGAAGCAAGTTGGGCATTTAATTATAAAGACCATAAATCTTGTGTTTACTGCATTAGATGTGGATTTTGCTCGCTTTCAACTTATAAATCTCTAGAACATCTGTTAAGCACACCTCCTCTGAAATCACAGCCCTCTCTTGTTAATGACCAGACAACAGGTGATACAAACCCAGCTGTGACCTGAGCAGCTTGCAGTCTGTGGTATAGATTGGAATTTTTTTCTGGCTTCACAGAGACAGCTGAGTTGTTATCTGAAGTAAGTGACAAATGAAAGATGAAAAGATTTTCCCATTTCAACTCAGCTGTGTTTTTTTTTTTGTTTTTTTTTTTTTTTTAAATCTACATTAACAAAGTACCAAAGAGTTCTAGCGGTAAGTAATTGTGCTCGCCATTTATAAATATTAACAAAAGAAATGAAACAGTTAAGACTGATTTCATTGATTATACTTTTCCCTAATAGAATTAAATGATACAAGTTCAGACATAAATCTAATCATTACATTTTTTTTTACAAATGTTCATTGACTCCATTTGCCAAAAAACACACATACTCAAAAGAGATTTATTTCAGCAAACTCAGGTTTTGAAGTAAAGAGCAGAGCAAAAATAAAGGTAAGTATTAGCATTAATAATTACTAAGAAAGGAGAAGAAAATCTCACTAAATACATTGCAACAGTGGGAAGTAAAACAGCATTTCAGTGCACAAATGTGTTTTCCTAGACCTTCTTGCAGCCCCTGATGCCAGAAGCAGTGGATTAACCTAGTTTCTGTGGGCATAAAACTAGAATCTATCGCTGCGTGCAGCTGTCAGAGCCACCTGCATAACTGGCTCCATTCAAGTCTCAGAAGAAAGCCAAAGGGTGATTTCAGGATGCTTCAGTGTCCACTTCAATTCACATTTGTCAAAAAAATAGTGACTAATAAAAACTAGGGAGATTGACAGCTGCTAATAATGTCTGCCTGGAAGGTTCCTTATGCAAAGTGGAAATAATTTCTACTTGTCACATTCTTCCAGCATACCCAGTAATGTCAGTTTGACCTTTGTTTTTACTTGCCTACCTGACATGGCCTTCCCCACCTTGTTGAGAGCACTGTAGGAGCAGTCAGGCAGCAAGCTGCTATTGCCAAGTTGAAATAACAAGCAAAGGCAATTGCATGGAAAAAAATCAAGTCTCACACAGATGAAAGAGAAAATAAGGTATGGTCCTCCAGCTACCACCAAGTAAACTTCAAACAGTTCAAATCAGCCCTGAAAGTTCAGATGCTTATCTAGACTCTTCCAGATATCCTCAAATTTAAATCTGGAGCTGAAATTAGGCTGACTAGGTGAAGTTTATCTATTACAGCTCACTGCGCTTTACTTCCTTGTTCACTCAAGCACAGCAGAAACCCACCTGATTTAGTCCTTGACTGTACAGACACTATCCACACAACATGAAAAACAAACATTGCAGTTAAAGACTTGTGTTTCCTTTATAGGACTTGTGCATGTCCAAAGACACGTTCATTCAACAGACTACAAAAGCCATTGTTTTCACTGGCCTGCCTACTAATGGCTGACTTGGCTTGGGTCAGCCAGGCTGACTTGGCTTGTGCCAGAAAAAATTCCCCAGCTCCCTGTTTCTGGGAGCATTAGCGCATTTCAGACACACACAAAAAAACTCATTTTCCATTTTCTGTATCAAGAGCTCATGAAACCTACAGAAAGCAAAGTTCGGCAGGTTCCCAAACATGTTCTGTTCTTGTTCAGCCTATTCTGATAAGAGCTCAAATTTTCAAAGCCAGTGGAATGAGAAAATAAGCTATCTTGTAGTCTGCTTCAAGCTTCCCAGATAAAATGGATATGCTGAAAAAAATAGCCAGCAAAAAAAATATTTTTTGTAAGTTTTGAAACAGCTCATTAGATAACACTGAAAATATTTCCTTTAAAAAAAAAAAATCACATTACTCCAATCCAAATTAAGACCATTTCGATGGATACCTCTGGCCTATTTAAAAGAAAATAATGCTGAACCCTCCTTCCATTTTTTGCATTGCAGAGGCCTTTGTATATAAGGACACAGTTCAAGATATTTAAACTAGCTCTAAAAGATTTGGCACATATAATAGCTCTACTACAGCAGCATTGCATCTGGACTAGATAAACTCTGCTGAGAAGATTTCTCTCTGTGCAGCAGTGATCTGGGTGATATATCTTCAAACACACAGCATGATCAGGCTCTCAGTGCCGGACAGCTGTGCCAGCTTTGGGTAGCAGCTGTAGGAGATCTGTAATACCTCTTGTGCTATGCAACAGCTACAGAAGGACCAGCAGAACAGACTGCATGAACGCCCCTCAGTATATCTCTTTGAGCCCTCTCACATTTATTTACTTTTAAAAGTAAGTGAAACCTTTCTGCTCCATCAAGATTAAGGGCATCCCCAACCCCTTCTGCTAGCTCTGCTTTGTGAGCAAACCAGCCATCACCATCCCAAACCCACACACCTATCTCTGTAGCAGCCACCTGATTAGAACATCACACACCCTTTGATAAATCTCAGTATCTTCAGAAGAGTAACACAAGAGAGAACGGGACCATCCTGACCGCTGAGCCCAGGCCTGGGCCAAGCGCAGCGCTGCCGCCCCTCCGAGCCAGAAGGGAGTGCGTGGCGCTGAGCTGAGCCAAGCTCTGCCCCTCAGCCCAGGCCATTCGTGCGCACTGCATGCATACCTGGAAATTCTGCCTCCTCCCAGAAGTTCTGGATACAGAGATTTCACAGTTTCAGATCACAAGTTTGCCTGTATTCATATTACTGTTAGATAGGAACAGAGTAGAAACACAGATTCAGAAGTCTCCTAACTAGCTAGTACTCTGAACCCAAATCCCAAACACCGATAACTTGGATATGTTTCTACCCACATCCAGAAGGGAGCTGCGCTGAAGCCCTCCACTGCTGCCATGACTAAACTCCAGTGTTAAAAACTCCCAAGTTAGCTCAGAAATAATCCATGCAGTTTATTTCTGTTGATCACTCACAACCTCTTTAAAACAGGTTTGTATGTAGTAAAGTTTAAAACACAGCTTCCACTCAGCATTCATACATGGCAATAACTTTGTATTTTTCAAACTGATTCATCCAGTCGCTGTGGCTTTTGTTTTCATTTACTCTAACTGGATGCAGATGCTGTTCTTCTGATATGTCTTATTTTTATAAATAAATTTACAACGCAATTAAATAAAACTTATAACCTAAACCCTTACAAGTTCCTTTTTCATAACCCGAGTGCAAAATGGTACCTGAGATTTATGTGCATTCGTTACACACACCAAATTCCTTTTGTTTTTTGACTGAAAATAGTTCGGGAGTCTAAAATCTAAAAAAAAAAAAAAAAAAAAAAAAAAAATTACTTTGTGTTGTGCTTACTTGGAAAATGATCATTAATTTCAGCACAGAAAATATTGTTATTAAAAATATTGAGTGCTGTCTTGGGTGAATAACTCATCTATTAGCCTGGGATCAATGTAAATTAATCTACTCAGCACCATGAAAAGGCTGTTTCTGCTCCTTATGTTCCATCAGGGTAGGAAAAGGTCTGATAAAAATGGATGAATAGGCAGAACAAATAATTTGTCATACAACTTCCTTTTAGAAGCAGAGTAATTAATTTAGATAAGTTATATCAAGCGTCCTGCATTTTATATGAGAATTTCATTAAAGTAATGACACTTTGATTAAGTTCCCCTCTAACACAGATTATCTGCAGGAGAAAATTAGCACTTTCATTCCTCTTCTCTTCAACATCCTCTAACAATTCCTGGTTATCACCAGCTCTTCGTAATCAGCCAAGAATCTCTTCTCTAACTCCAAGCCTATGCAACACCCCTATCACCACCATCTACATAACAGCACACAGCAGGGCAACCCATTGACAGTCCTGTAAGATTCCTGCCTAGAGAACCTAGAAATTAAGACCCTTACTAATACCCATAGCACCAGAAAACATCTTATTCATAACAGTCCATTTGGATATCACATTTTTCTTAACAGTGAATGCTTATATAGAATTAAACTACTGCTGAAATCAAAACCTGAACCTTGTTCCTGGAACTATATCCACAGAGAAGAGACAGTTACAACAGCCCATTCATTTTCTCATGACTTCTCCCTTTCATTTATGTGGTCAGTGAGAGTCTCTCAACATGCAAAAAGAAACCTTTAGGTCAGCTGATTTCTCTCTGCTCACTATGAAGGTATTTTCACAGCAAGCTGATATACCTATGATGTTTTATAAAAATGAAAACATTTCAGCCATTTCCTGCAAACGTAGTCAGAAGAAAGCCATGCAGTATGTGTCACCCAAAATCATAAGATCAGGTCATGAGATTGTTTTCTCAGATCCTAAAACAATACAGCAGCCAAATTATCCACAGCAGAAAGCCCACCTGAAAGGTGAAATCACACATTTTTTCAGGTGTGGCACCTAAAGGGGAGAGCTATTAGAGAACAGGTCCCAAAGTGCGCATACCCTCTGGTGATAAGGAAAGCAGATATAGAATACTGTTGTGAAGTGCGGTATGTTGTAAATTTTTCAAGATAGTTTGCCAGAGGTTTACCTGAGTCTGTTTTTCCCAGAGTACCATGGGTTAGAAACCCTGAAAGTTTATAGATGCATCATCTGTCATGGTTCATTTGTGATATATGAGGTTTGGAAGACAGACAGGTCTTTCACAGCAGGGGAAGCAGAGGGACTACACAACTTCCATATCTAAGACACCAAACTCATCCCTGAAAGGCTTTCATCATCCACAGTACTATGATGCTGATCAAGAAAAGCGAGAGCCTGCATCCAGCAGATCCAACTCATTTTGAAAGAGAGAAAAAAAAAAAAAAAAAAAAAAAAAAACATAAGGAAAATTATATTTATCAAAAGGAAGCAAGCCAAGGGTGTTCAGAAGATTCACAGGGTACCAGTAACATACATGCAAAGCTGTATGAAGTAAATTAATGCCACCAGACAAGACGCGCCCTTTACACTTAACTTTCTTGCCTCCTGAAAGCCACATTTACCTCCAGGCAGTGATGTCTGAAACCTATTTTCTTGATAATTAATTTTAATCTTTTTATCTTTTAGTAGACCCTCTTCTGACAAGAAAAAGAAAGAACTCCTCAGCTACAGTCAGTCAGCGAGCAGCTGAATTGCCAATGTCATTTCCACATTGGGTAAATTAACATTTTTCAAGATGGTAGGTGAAGGACCAGCTAATATGAAATAATCCCATGCAAGAGTAAAAAGTAATTTTTTCAGACTGATTGGATCTTCAATCCTGATTTTTTTCAGCAAAACGAGAAAAAACACATATAAAAATCAAAGCTAAAGCCTTTTTAAGGAGTCCTTTAATCTCCCAGAAGGGAAAAATGAAAGGCTACTCTTGTAGTCCAAGTTTTAAAGGAGAAATGCATTTCAAATGGCCATGAACTGCTCTTGATCTCAATCACTCTATTGTATCGTAGCTCATGTTAGAGGAGAAAAAAAAAAAAAAAAACAGCATCCAAAATTAGTTGTTCTGCCCCACCTCTATTTAGCTTTACAAGATATGGGATTTAATTTGCAAACTCAGACATCCATTAGCTAAAAAGACAACCTAAAGGACACCTGGTCTTTCAACAAATCCTGCTTCTTCCCTCCCCCCCTAATCCCCCCCCCCCCCAAAAAAAAAAAAAAGAGGCAGAAAAATATTGTACATCAATCAGTTGAGTTAAGAAACAAGCTGCTCCCATTAGAAAAAAAAATACATATTAAACATTTTATTTACTTAAAGAAAAATAGGGGCCATAGTGGTCATTCTCACCTTGCAGCAAAGATCAAGGACCGTGAGATTTTGGTGCACCAATGCTGCAGTTCACAGCAATGGCTCGCTTTCCCAGTTTAATACAAATCAAGAGATGCAAGCTAGTAATTTCATGCAAAAATTCTCTTGAAATTTCAAGATGAATATTTTATGATTCCACAAACTTCTAGCACCATGTCTTCCAAATGGAAAAGTGTCCAAACAGAATCAGGTGTAACAGTAGAAAAAAAAAGTGATATTTATCAAGTTTTAGCTACTTTGAGCTATTTCTTGATTCTTATGCAAGTCATTAAGTTTACAGTACTAACTCACAATGTTATCAAAAACTTGGATTGGTGTGGACTTGCAACATTCTCCCTTATGTATGAGCTTTATACAAATAGTATATGCAATATACCCTCGGACACTGAATTAAAGACGAAGTTAACTGCTAGATAATTACAAGACAGTTCATTACAAACCTACCTCACTGACTGCAAACACAGCTCACTTTTTAAAAATTTTATTATTAAGAGCTCCTTCAAGGATTCCATTCTCCAAGACATTTGTGGGAAATCTTCTGTAGCATGTCCTGAAGCTCCTCAGGCAGACTACTGGTCTAGTGGTCAGGGCTGACTCAGATGAGCACATAAGACTGACATCAGAAGGATTTCTCTTCAATGAAAAGATACATTAACTGATAGCTAGTCTAATATAAGCATCACATTAACCGAGATTATCAGAGCTATAGGAGGTTAGAACCAGAATTGGAACACCAAGGAATATTCCCCACTTCGTAAACTGAACTGATTTACACATTTTGCCATTGTTTAGTAACTCAGTTTCATGTCTAAGATGACTTCTAGTTACATTAAAATAGAATTAACCGTTTTCCCTGATGAAATCATCTAGACAAACTTTGCTACAGTAGCTGTACAACCAAAAACGTGTAAATTCAACAAAGCCATTGCACCATATTATGGTATCTGTTATGCCCATACTTCCTTGATTATTTTTTTAAAATACAACTGATTTGCTGTAACCTCAATGTTTTGCAGAGCTAATCTCTATTCTTCTTCATATGGCAGTGTCTCCGTGCATATTCAAACAACCTCCAATGCTTATTTACATAGTGCCCTAGCATTCAGCACCATTTACTTCTGCATCACAGTGATTTCTTAGAAACAAAGGTCTGTAAGCTAGTCCACACATAGAGCCCTTGATGATGTCAAAAGGGGACAGGAATAATAAGAAATATGAAAACTGCAGTGCTACAGGGTGAGAGAGACTTGGACCTAATCATCAAGTGTGTGCCCAAATGCCTGAGGTGAATGATCACTATCAACAAGAACCTGTTGCTTTGAAAGAACAAGCTTAGACCCAAGGGTAAGACATCTTTGATTCCCACCCCCATTTTTTGATCAGTTGGTCAGTAGTTCCCTGATAGAAATATAGCTGAAAATCAAGCGAAGACCTTAAAAGTCATAATTTGACTGTGGAAAGAAGGTGGGAAGGGGGGAAAGTGGGCAGGGAATGTAAAAAGAAAATCCAAAGTTTGAAGGGCTAGACTTCAAGAGAAATAAGAATGGCCCATCCATACCAAGCGGACTGTGAGTAAGAAGGGACTGAAAGCAAAACTCCCACACTGCAGTCAACTTTCTATAACCGAACACATACACAGTCTCTCTTCTCTGGTGTTTTCACTGCACTTCTTTTACTTGATGTAAATAATGCTACTTGGAGAGAAGGGCTGAGAAAGTGAGACAAAAATACATATTTCTATCTTGAAACAGTTGGAAACCTTGAACTATGGAAGGAAGTAGGTCCATAAGAGTCACTCCCCTTTCCTACCCCAAAGTTCTCAGAAAAGTTACAACCTTCCACAGAAGAAAGCCACAAAATCACCTTTACGGCAGAGCTCTACTCCCTCAGACAACACGAAGGGCAGAAATATCCCCTGCCCCTCAAGACCAGCCTTGGCACAGGGTTTCACATGATAAAGGGTCTGTGTTGATCAGGGTTCACAACTGGCTTAGCAGCCATGAAATTGATAACCTGGTATCTTAACTGTCATTGCTGTGACAGTCCTACTAACAGCATAAGGGGATGCAGTGTCATCAAAAGTTTCTCTCCCCTATTCATACAGGAAAACAGTTCAGCACTGAAGGTTACCCTGAAATGCATCCAGGGGCCAGCTACCAGAGGTAAAAACTTCCTCAGAATACTCTGAGGAATTGCAAAGGGAAAAAAAAAATCACTTTCTTATGCAGACCATTCATACTGTAACTTGTCTATGATGCCTCATCAACAATGTTGTCAGTGATTATTTATTTTTTTTTCAGAGCAACTTAAACGATTGTTTTATCCATTGCATCCATGTCATCTCATTGCAAGAACTGAGGTTTGGGGAGAAGCTGCTGTTAAATACCAGAGATCACATCACACATCAGTTAATATGCTTACTGTCTTCTTTAGCGATTTTCACTGATTAACCAGATTCATCCTACAGCGATCCAAAAGGAGAGTTGACGCTATTCTTTCTTTGTGCACACACAACTATTTGACCCTGATATCAATGCACTTGGCCTCCATTAATTAAGCCCCAAAATAAAAACTTCATTTGGACTTGTCAAGTTCCTTCAGGCAAGTGTATCTTTCTTCAGGGGAAGAAAAAAAAAAAAAAAAAAAAAAAAAGGCTCTGACATTATCAAGATGAGACTAGCTTCTTTCTCTTCTTGACAGCAAGTTGAATAAGAGCCAGCAGTGTGCCCTGGCAGCCAGAAGGGCCAACCGTACCCTGGGGTGCATCAAGCACGGCATTGCTAGTAGGGCAAGTGAGGTGATCATCCCGATCTACTCTGTGCTGGTGCAGCCTCACCTCGAGTACTGTGTGCAGTTCTGGGCACCACACTACAAAAATGACGTGAAACTGTTGGAGAGTGTCCAGAGGAGGGCGACGAAGATGGTGAAGGGCCTGGAGAGGAAAACATATGAGGAGCGGCTGAGGTCACTGGGCCTGTTCAGCCTGGAGAAGAGGAGGCTGAGGGGAGACCTCATCATGGTCTACAACTTCCTTGTGAGGGGGAGTGGAGAGGCAGGAGACCTTTTCTCCATAAATACCAGTGATAGGACCCACGGGAATTGGGTGAAGCTGAGGCAGGGGAAGTTCAGACTAGCCATCAGGAGGAGGTTCTTCACCAAGAGGGTGGTCGCACATTGGAACAGGTTCCCCAGTGATGTAGTCACTGCACCAAGCCTGTCTGAATTTAAGAAGAGATTGGACTGTGCACTTAGTCACATGGTCTAAACTTTTGGGTAGACCTGTGTGGTGCCAGGAGTTGGACTTGATGATCATTACGTGTCCCTTCCAACTCGGAATATTCTATGATTCTTTCATCATTAGCTCACAGGATCAAGCAGACAATGTTGCAGTTACCTGATTGTAGGAGGAGGAGTGAGACCTCCACACTGGGAAGCGGAGGCACGAGGTCTGTCTGATTCTTGATGTGGGACTGTGGCTATAAACAGCCCATGCACAGAATCTGCTGAAGAGACAGACTGATGTAGTAAGAGGAGGCAGGGCAGAAGCCTGTCCCGCTCCACGAGCTCAAGCCACAGACTGCCCCAACCTGGCAGCACACTAGGAGCTGCATTTTGAAACCTACAGAAACCTAGTGCAGCCAGTAGCTCAAGTTCCCGTGGTGCTGGCCGGCCCTAACTAACCTCCTGGAATTACAAGCACAAACTCCACCTAATAGGTCTTTTGCATATTGGTGCTAGAAAGTGAAATGTCCTAATATAACAGGTTTTTGTCAAACTAGTGCTGCTATGCCACATGCCATTACTGCAGCTATAGTACAAATACAGACCGATACATTTACATGCTGAAGAGGAAATATTTTTACCTTTCTCTTGCTGCACCCTTCCAATCCCTACCCCCTACTCCTCAAAATTAGTAATTCAAGGTAGATCACTGTGCTGTGCTTTCTCCCAGGGGTATTCCAGAAACACACACTGGGATTTTAAAGCCTATCATTAAAGCAGGTTAGACTACTAGAAACCCTATTTCAAGTTTGCATTCCTGTTAATTTTACCTTATCCAACTCCAGTACACTTACAGGATGACAAAGTCATTTAAAAACTCAATTAGCATTTCTCTACCACCTACAAATAAACGAATAGAAAAATAATCACTTGTTGGCCTTATATAATCTTTCTACCATAAACAGATTTTGAGAACAATTATATAAAGTGCATTATAGGGCAACCAAAAACAAAGAGGGGGTGGGAGGCTGGGGGATTGTTGAAGAAGCCAGGTACAAGTGTAGCTCCAGCAGGTCCTTCCACTTCTAAGTTATCCTCCCTTAGCTGCCAAAGTAAGACGTACAAAAGCCACACAACCTCCTTGTGCCAGCAGGCAGCAAGGAGCTTGGCATTGCCTGCTTTTAGGAAGTTGGAGAGTTGCACACATTCAGTCTCCTGTTACTCAGGCCCAAACCCAGTGCAGCATCATTCCTTTTAAATGGACATTCCTTACCAAAAACACTGAATCGGGGAGAACTGTGCTTGGCTTCACATTACACTGGGCATTGTTTTTTTTTTTCCTTATAATAATTTTTCTGTGAAAAAAAAGCTCCTCAGGCTGGACTTGTTCCCATCTGCACAGCTGTGCCAAAATGCTTTCATCCGAACACGAAGTATCTCTGCTTGCTTTGCCCAGGCACTGCCATCAGCCCAACAATCTGATGGATCACCAAGAGCGCGCTGTGTTCATGACCTGGTCAGGGGGCTGCTGGGCAGTTAACTGCAACCCAACATGAACTCGTTTTGAGGTTTCTATGAAGAAAACTATTAAGGAGAACAGCAAACACTATTTTCTATACATTATCAAGAGAAACAAAAGCCTAATTGGGGAAAATAGATCTCTAGCTTCCACCCGACCGATTACAAAGTTAATAGATCTAAAGTTAATTAAGAGTGCTAATCAAGTTCACCTACACTGTGTTTTAGACATGAAAAAGATGTTTATAACGTTCAGCAATTAAAAGGCTTCTCACTGGCCCTCCCTTTTGCTCAAGCTTCTCAAAAGATGTCTCCTGTCTTACTTTCCCCAGAAGTTCCCCTCTAAATTTCTTAAATCTACCTAATGTATATAGCCTACAAAAAAAAAGCCATGAAAGATCACGTATGGGAGATAATATTCTAGTCCCTTGGAAACAGAAGGTAGAGTATGTTGCTTTCTTTCCCTCGCCTAGTATCAGTAATTTGAACCCTCCAATAGTCTGCTGTTAAAAACACTATTTTTGACAGACTTAGTAACAAAATCCCACTAAGAATTGTAACAAGTGCCCAGATCATCCATCCCATAAATCTTTCTATTTATAAGAGGTCTCGGGGTGCCTTCCCAGGGTGCCTTCCAGCACCTTTACACAAACATTAGGCATTTGACAAAAGGTGCAAACAAAACACAGCAGAGACTCAAGGAAGGGCACCGCCAGGGTAAAGCATTTTGAGTTAGAAAACTTTCTTTAGGAGAGCTCAAAAAATGGCATTCCCCCCATGCCATGAAGATAAAAGCATCCACAATTACGTAATAATACAAAAGAACTTCAGTTTGCTAACCTCAGCATGTACTTCAGAGCAAACTCACAATTTCAGCCCAGAAATTTTCCCATGGTGACACAGAGCTCATGAGGTAAAAGTTCTTCAAGTCCTATAAATAGCCTTGCTGCAAGCCTAACCTTCTCTCCTGCCGTCTCCTGTTTTTCCTCCTTTTACTCACTGAGGCATGAGTACCTGTGAACTTCAGTTCAAGCTTTTTCATTTTCTTACCTTAATGGGTTTGGTTTTTTAATGCTTGTAGTGACAGCTGTATTCACATGACTACACTTCACTTAAAACATCATTAGTAGACTAGGCAAAATCCAGGTAGGGAAAGCAGAGGAACAAGAATAAAACAGCACAGACATTATATAAACAGTTTTATAGAAACATCTAAAAAGAGTGAACTTTATAGGAGCTAAAAATCACAAAGGGAATATAGCAACTGACATTTCATTTTCCACAAGATATTAGAAACTTCTGCAGCAAAGCCACCCACAAAGTTTTAGTTCTTTCTAACATTTTCACTATTATCTAACAGCCAAAGCAACACAACTTCAGCCCATTACATTCCATGCTGCATGAAAAGATAACCATGCAGAATTAAAACAAGTTAGAGAATTTTGCAGGAGCTTCTCCTGACTGTATGGATTAACCTAGGATGTCACAGGAGATTTAAAAAATGATTAATGGGTATTAATTCCCAAACTGTCAACATCTTCACAAGACAGAAGTGATAGCCCAATGGCAATAGGTCAAATTAGAGCTTAATCCAAAAGCAAACAGTCTTACTGTTATGCCAAAAAGCGTGGATCATTTTCATCAGAAGTGACCAATCCAAAAATCAATCACACATCTGGTGAAAACTTATGCACATGGTATAACACATCTTAAATTCAGGCTAAACAGAACATGCAACCACTCATTAAGTAGAAATAGCTGAAGCACTTAGCAATTCCAACAAAATGCAGGTTCTGCCAGAAGCTCCGTTGGAGGAGTAGTGTCTGCAAAGATAATGCACCAAGTAAATCACATTAGTACACAGTTAACTGCTTGGCCAACTCCAGTAGAAAAAAGTTCCCACATCTAAAGCAACATCTCTGAAAGATCTGGCAGCAACTTGAAGCAATACCACTGTTTTTCCAGTATTGTTACTTAAAAAAAATCATTTTTGAAAGTCATTCAAATTTCACTTAAATGAATAAATGTGAAAATTTAATGAATAAATGTGAAAATTTAAATGAATAAAATTCACTTTAAAAAGTCATTTTATTTTTGTGACCCAAAGAGTCGAGAGCCTTATCAAGTGTTTCATAAGAATCAACAGATTACATAAATGAACCATAACAGTTTGTAATAACTGGTCATTACAGCTTCTGTTTCACTCCCTAGAAAATTATGTGACTTGTTAAAATTATGGAAATAGCCAAGTCAACTAAAACAACAGCATACACATCTTCTTGAGAGCTGCCATGCTCAGGCATGAACTCTAAGAAACAAATTATTTTGAAAAACCTACCATATCTCTTTGTATTATAAAGAGCCTGATATCTAATTATAAGCCATTCTGTTTTAAGCACAAACATACCAAATAACTGGAAATAAAATATTGCTCCAACATGTTTTTTCCATAGCTGCCGAAGTTTCTGAACTGCTTCAATCAGAAGCAAGACCTGTTTGTGCACTCACTCCCCTTCCTCAGCAGCCGTGATGACTCCCCCCAGCAGCTGCCAGCTTGGCTTTCTGCTCCCTATCACACAAGACAGTCTGCAGCTCATTTGCCCTTTTAATCCAGAGCCACTTCAGGTGGCTGCAGGAAGGCTCACGCTTCCAAGAGCGAGGGAAGTTATACCCACCTCTTCTCCATGAGAGAATGAGGAGAGGAAATAGCCTCCTCACTTCTTTCAGCCACAAGTTTGGGTTTATTAAAAAGAAAAAAGACTGGTGCAGATCTTTATCTGCTGCTTTTAGTGGCTGCCAGGCCAGTAAGGCTTGCAGGTATATTGCTTCCTCAGCTCAGAGTTTCTTAACTACTTGCTTTTCTGTAGTGTTGGTGGTTTCATTTATAAGTAGCTGGCATTAAGCAATAAATCGAAGCTTTCATTCTGAAAGCAGCAATCTCTGTATTCTAGCCTACTGTACATAGGAGAAAATAATGATGCTCTAACAGCATTCAAGCACAGGAAACCACCCTGCAGTCCACAAGCACAGAAACCTTTGTTTTCATAGAAAAAAATAATGTAGCAACTTTCAAACAAGGCAAGCTTAGTTACAAGCCCTTGATCTGCAAAGATGATGAGTGTAAAAGCTATTCAATATATGTAAGGTCACTGATAATCCACATTTCCACCAGTGCTTTACAACAGCCTTTTTTTTTCCCCATTCCTTCCTGTTTTCTACTGTACGTGCCCTGTCTTAAGATACCTATGACCAGATGCAACAAAGGACTTACTTCTTCTGATCAGAGGGCAACTAACCTCAAGAGTGCTTCTGTATCACTCTCAGATGCCTAACACTGTCCCAGAGCAAAGTTATTACTGATACGTAGTTAGGATTTGAGTGAAAGAATCTCTGCCAAATCGTCTTCAAGAGCTCAACCCCATAAAGATGCTTGAATGCCCCACTCAAACACTGTGGAATTCACTGACATTGAAATGCAATGACTGCAGCTGGCAGTGAAATCCAGCCCCTTCAATAATAACTTCACGGTCTGAGCAATCAACCAGCAAGCACAACTCAAATCAGCTCTTCTCAGTTTAAGTTCAAGCTTCTACCTCCTCCTTTTTTTTTTTTTCTTTTTTTTCTTTTTTTTTTTTCCTGGGAAGACACCATCATAGTTAACTATATCAGTTAAATAGTTCTCAGGTCTGAAACAGAACTCAGACCTAAGTTTTTGGTGAAAGCACTTTTATACCGTTTTCTCAGGGCTCGGATCTAGTCCATTAAGGGGAAAAAATGATTATTCATTAAAGCACTGCTAGTATGAAACAGTTAAGAACTGTTATAGCTTTAAGTTGTATAACATACCAAAGTGAGTGCTCTAGCACACAAGGTAGAGCCTAGCTGCCCAAATTAGTATTTTATTTTGCTCATATCTTAACAGGAAAAAAAAAAAAAAAAAATTCACACAAAAGATGACTGCAGATTTGAGTTTTTAAAAAAAAAAAAAAAAAAAAAAAAAAAAAAAAAAGGCAAATTTCCTAGTAGGTTTATTTGGAATTGGCTGTTGAGCCCTCCTTTTAAAAGGTACTTTAAGCCAGAAGCAGAACTTCTGTCGTAGGAGTAATGAGACTAAGAATGTCAAGCTTCACTAACACTTTAATGAAAAATTGCCTAGTTGGATTTATTAGATCTTTTTCCCTTCAATTGAGATGTGCATTGGGATGATTCATTGTATGGCTTCCAGAAAAGCTTTCAGTCAGCAGTACTTCAACCTGCCTTAGGGTAAGAAAAGCCTCCTGCCTTGGTCTCCCTTGGAGCTTGATAACTGGTTTGGATTTCTCATGTGGAAAGTTTCTGTCTAACTTTCATTAAAAACTAGATAAGGGTTAAATCTGGATCTGTGGCTAGTTGAGGAAAAAAAAAAAAAAAAAAAAAAAAAAAAGGAATGTCAGCCTGAGGGGAATTCTAAACAATAATACTGCATCATGCAGCTTTCCTTCTTCATTTTCTAGAGAGCCAACCTTGCTGAAAATTCAGTACGCTGCTGATCTTGTTATGACATCAGTGCCTTTCGTACTCACATTCAAGGAGGTTAACTGCAAGTTTAAACCAAAGTGAATAGGTTATCTTTGATGTAGCTCTAATGCACGAGGGGAAACAGTAGGGTGGATTTCCATAACAGTCAATTTATCAAAACTCTCACTGGAAGTGACTTGTGTGTGACTGAGCATTAAGCAGCTCAGGGAGCTGATCAGCTGAAAACTAACCACTAATGAAACTAATGAAAAAAAAAATGAAAATCTTGATCTAGATCAGCTCAGCCACCTGACCCTAGGGTCACACACACATCAAAGCTAAGAAGAATATTTGGCAGGGAGAGTGGACCTACAGCCAGACACAATTCCAATTGGATTAAACCACTGCAGGTCCATACTATCAGATTCCCTTTACTTAAAATACCCAGTTCAACTGAAGATTAATTTTGCAAATGATCAGATTAGTGATGTAACCGCAGAATTACACTTGCATTTTATCTGAAAATGAAGTCCACCTCCTGCTCACGTCATTTGGATTTTAAATTCTCTCAATGAAAAAGTGTTAAGATAGCATGGCTGATGTTAATTTACTGTATGATTTACATCAAGACAGAACTTTTTTTTCCCCTTAACCTGAGCTCTGAACCCACCCATTTCCCTCGGGTCACATAAATTGCACTCCCTGTACCGAGCAGAATGGAGTTACTGTTCTGCCGTTTCCAATTTCAGGGTTTCTCTCCCCGCTTATGCTGGTGCATCTCTGAGGACTCTAATGAAATATGCAGCACAAAGCAAACATGCTTCTAGAGCACTAAATTTAGAAGATGGGCTTTGGGGGTTCTTGCAGGAAACCCCTTCCCCCATCCCTGAATGACTATGTGAGAGAAATCATCCTCAAATAACACATCTGAGATTCAATGAAGTCTTCAGACTTCAGCAATCAGTTGCTAGGATTTTAATACTAGTGTAACCCCTTAATATCTAAAAGGAAAATTACTTAAATTCAGTGGTTCAGAACAGCCAGCAAAAACCTATTATAAAATTAAATAAGCAGAAAATAATTTGTGCATACAATATGGAAATGTCACTTCAGTCTTCCTTCTCCTTGGCAGCTGCCCTTAAAAACTGGTCACCCAAAGTGTCCCTTCTCTCAGCTTCATCCAAAAAATATACTATGTTTCCCAAAATATACTTTAAACTCCGGACCTTTTATATTTTAAGTGCTACCGATAAACGTTGTAAAATGAATAATCATGAAAGCCAAGAACTGACATGGCTCACTTCATCCTCAACCATCCTCCAATAGATCCATGTATGTACTTGGCAGAACTGTTTTTAAAGAAGTGGGTTGTATTATGTCAAACTGGTTTCCAAACTTCTTGAAATTCGGAGCCATGCTCCATGATAAAAGAAAGCTAAGACTCTGCTCAGCCCTGCAGAGCTACTGGAAGGGGATCTTGGTGCTCAGACAGGAACAGGGCATCACTGCTGCAGCTTCACTTTCTTGGGCTCACTAAGGAAGAATCACTGCTCTAACTGCTTAACTGCTGCACAGCTACTGCCTTCCTTCCTTACAAGCTAATTGCTGCACTGTCCTGAGGATTAAGGGACTGTGAGGAAATATTCTGAGGGAAGCAAATCTCCAAAACTGAACGGGGGGGGGGGCGCCAGCTCTGCTGCTGTCCCCTGTCCCTTCCCCCCAGCCCACCCATGCCTACCACGAGTTGTGCAGGATGTTGGGAATTGCTTCTCCAATGCAGCGCAAGATTGCCATCTACAGGCCTCTGGAGTCAGGACGATTCTCAGACAACACCCTAAAATTGAAGAAAAATAAGCATGAAATAGGTTGTGCTCTCCGTATAGATTCAGGCCACAGCCTTCCCCCCCTCCCCCCCCCCCTTTTTTTATTTAATACTTTGACTTGGAACGTGTACCTACAGTCCGCATGTAGACTAAGAGGTAAGGAGTATGCAATATGGCGCCAAGATTAAGATGACATGATAAAAATTACCACATTCTCAGTAAATTCTTCTATATATTTGTGCCTCAGCTCTTATTGTTTTCTGATAGCTGTAGGAGATCGTGGTATGCTCCTGCCTTTTAATTTTCTTACAGCTTTCCCTGTTCTTTTTTTGTTGTTGTTTTTAATAAAACCAAAGCTCAGAACAGATCCACCAAGACTCTCAGACACAGCAGACCAAAATTATCACAAAACTGGCTGGGTCCACAGAGGTTTTCAAGTAGTTTCAAGGTTTTATTATTAGTATCACCTGCTACTACTTTTATCTCAGAGTGAGACCGAAGTAATGCGTACAAACACCATCGATATGCCTGCTGTTACAGACACCAAGGTAACCTGGTGCTCCTGCAGCGAGTAACGACGGTACACAGTATTACTGAGAAGGGAAAAAAGCACCAAAGATTTGCTTCATATATGCTTGCTTACCTTGACTGGATTAAAAGATTTTTTTTTTTTTAACCATTACACTTTCCTCATAAGATACAGCAGAAAAAAACAAACAAACAAACAAACAAACAAAAAAACGGAAGTGATTACTATCATATGAGAGGGAAAACAGTCGTTTTTACAGACGTCGTACAAAAGAATTAGTTACATGTTGAGCACTTCTCTGCTTCGTGGACCAAGGAAGCTGAAGAAAAAGCCCTTGACAGAAATAGCTCAGTTCTAATCCTTAAAACAAAGAGCTGCATTAAGTCATAGCTCTGAGCATACACTGGGGCTTAAGGAAGACAAACACCAGAAACCAAGCGCTACAAATATCACATTTCCCAGCTAAGCTAACCACATTTAACAGGATCCACAATTGTATGAAGGCAGCAAATACAACAGTAAAGCATTAAGCAACTTCAAACTTGGTCTGAAGTAAAACCAAACCAACAGCCACTATTCCTAGAGCACAACAGTAGAGTGATTTTCTGGAGAGCTGTATTTTCTGTATTTCCTCCCCTTATAAAGAAAGGCTGATAAAAATCATAAAGAAAAAAAAAATACATATATTACCTCATTGAAAATCCAGAAGCTCAAAAATACACAAAAGCATCTCCATAAGGGACCACACACTGTACAAAGTGTACCTTTGGATAAAGCCCACATGCTCTTAAGTGCCTCCAAACAGCTTTTTTATTATTTTTAAGACATGAAAAACTTACCAACTTGAAAAGAATGTTACCATCACACAGTAACAAAGAGTGTTAAACATCTTTCTCTGAAGTCAACAAACATATGCCATGTATGTGACAAAACAACATTTAACCAGGCCTGTAGAAATACTCAAGACAGCATGAAAGAGAGGGGATTTGCATGAAACTTCAGTTGAAATAAATGGGGATGCTGAGCCCGTTGCAAGATCCCATCTTCAAGCCTGTGGGTTGCTGTAGAAATAAATGCAGGGAAGATTCATCTCTGAAAGCAATGGAAAAGAAGTAGTCTTATCAGCTGAGTAGCAGCCTTTCTTAAAGGCAGGAAATCACGAAGTGAGCAGTGGCAGTATCAAGAGAAATCATCAGTCAAAGCAGTTTGCAAGAAGTTAACCATCAGTGAGCTCCGTATTGTAGTCTGCCATTGTTCTTTATTTTGGGCTGAAGGAAGATTTTAAGTTATTCCTTTCCTTCTCCAGCCATCATCTACAGTGTGAAACAAAACGGATGCTAATCAAACAGACTAAGCAAAAATAAGGTGAAAAAGTAGTATTGAGTGACTGCTGTGAGCAATAGCAAGCAGAGTTTGAGGAACAAATGATTATAAAATAAACCAGATCAAAGCCAGAGATGCACAAAGAATGGAACAAAGTAGTGGTGGGCAGAAAATCCATCCTACTGATGCAACACCAGATGGACCAAACAGCACAAAGCCCTGATAAACTGGAAAAAAAGATGAAGTCGTGAGACTTTGTTTGATCTCTCAAAGTAGGCAGATATTATCTCTATTTCTGAGGTGACATGATGCTCAGATGGAATGAGAAACTTCCAAGAGGCCAGAAACACCACTTTTTTTCCAACTGAAAAGAAAAAAAAAAAATCAAAGATCTCTGAATCACAACCCTTATGCCTCTAACAAATTCATTGTTCTTCTAGATGCTACGAGTTCTGAATAGCAAACAAGTCACCTTAGGGGGAGAGGGGAAGCAAACAGCAAAACTATTTTTGGTAAGAAAGAGGACAAAGTATGCAAGACTATGCAAACTAGTATTTTTGCAAATATATATATTGCAAATTGGTTGGACTGTCTTAACTATGTTTATTATGCTCAAATATTACCTGTGACCAGATTTTCCTTGCACTCATAACAAGCAGATGATTCTGTCTATATTCAAAGTGAATGCGTTTTCTGGACTGTTTGTCAATATCCAGCAGAAAAGCCTAGGATTTTCTGTGTACACCAGCTGTAGTCTTCTAGCACAGGCTCTAGTCGGCAGCCATTGTGCACTCATGTTTCAGCCTACAAACTAGAGCTAATGGGCTCTGGTTTTGTTTTGTTTTTTTCCCATCAGAAAAAGTTACTATGAAATAAATATGGAATGACACAAGCACAGGGTGGGACACAGACTGCATATTAATTAATACCTTACACAAAAGCACCACCTCCACTCAGTACTTCTGTCACACTAGGCAGTGCCCAAAGTATTTTTGTTAAACCCATCTCATATCACACGTAAGAAGGAAGTTCATTTCTTCTACTTTTCTCCTTTATTTAAGAAGAAAAGAAAAATCCCCCACCACTCGCTCCCAGTCCAGGACCCACTGCACAGTTCTATTTCTAGTTTTCACTTTGAAAAGCAAGAACCTTCATCCTTATCTCAAGAGCCAGAGCTGCAAACAACAGGCAGGAGTAGAGGGCTACAGCAGCTCGTTACAGCTAGCAAAGCCTTTCCACAGGCATGAAATCCATGGAAGCCTTGTGCTGCCTTATTCACAGAGGGACACTACACATATTTCTGAACTTCACAGTCCCAAGAGAAGCTCTCACCCACCTCTCCTGGAGTATTGCTTTCATTTTCCTCTCAGGATCAGCTTCCTTGACCCCTCTCTCCCCGTGACCATCTGTTCTGTACATCCGAACAGACCGCTCAATTTGTGTGTTACTTTGCAAGCAAGGTAACGGATCCCCCTTCCTCCCAGGTAGCCAAGGCCTCTTTCTCTTCACATTCAAAGGTTCTGACCACCACCACTTCTTGAAATGTATTCATCTTCCTGCCTAGCACATGTTTCCAAGCACTAAATATTCCATGAAAGCATTTCCAAAGACTTCTGCCCCCACCTTCTAAGACCCAGATGAGAGCCCAAGGAAATGCTACATCCCAGCAGCAGAACCACCACCAGGTGTTACTCATTTCACACGTTAGAAGTGCAAATGAGGAGGGGCCTGTGACTTGTCATGCTCCAGGAGGTCAAATACTTGGTAAAAAGCTCCACAGCCTTTACATCGCACAACAACGCTGATGATCATGTTGATCACCATACATTAGAGCTCCCTGCATAGCTATCAAGCTCCTTTTACCAGGATTTTAGTAAGACCCCCAGGTACCTCACCAATCATTCAAGCTCCAGGAATTTAGTATCTAGTGAGCAGCTTACGTTAATGTAAACAACACTCTGCCTTTTCAGCCATACTCCAGGCAGGCTGTTTGGTTGCTGCTGTTATTTATTTCATCTGTGGGTTTTGTGTTTTGTTGTTTTATTGCTGTGGTTTTTGTTGTTGTCATTTGAAAGAGTGCAGGTGAAGGACTGAAAAGAGAAAACAAAAGCAGAACATGTAGAAATAGTGAAGCAATGCCTGGGTACTCAGAGAATGTTTCATGTTGGGTTTTACTGGGTAGATTTATAATGTGGTACACAACTGATCATCCTGACACTGACTATCAGCACCAAAATTTGACAAGGTAAGGACACATATTGGCCCTACAATGTGGAAGTACAGCAGGGATTTGCCCGCTGCAGATGATGAGAAATGACATGGATAGAGCTGTTTTTCACACCCTTCACGAAAAGCAGGCAAAACTGGTGGGGCTTCTCCTGATTACTCAGGCACAATAACAGCTGCAGGGCTGACACTCAGATCAGTACCGAAGATACCAGGTGGTACCGTGTGTTCACATGGTTCACAATCAACTTCCAGAGCTAGCAAAAGGAGACAAACAAGTGAGTATGTTATCCTGTCCTTTTAATTGAGAAAAGGACATGCTACCTGAGTGTCATAGCCAGACCGCACCACAAAGCAAAGGGAATGCATTAGTACTGGCTGTTATTCTATCCTTCGCAAAAGCAAGCATGCCTAGATAAAGAAACCTAAATTAACAGGTAAAAAATTTATAAGGTGCTTAATCTTTGAGAGACATAGAACACTAAGCATGTTTTCCAAGGGTGGTTATAAAATAGCTGTAAATGTCGCGGCAGAATGAACAATCAGAAGCCCAACATTTCTACAGAATGACCACATCAACAGTACAAGCAGGAGGTGGTTAGCCTGCAGGAAAACAGGAAAACAGCTTAAAAACATGCACCTGACACTCACATCTTTGAGAGGCTGCCAGAAGATCCAGTCATTGCATTGCTTTTGATAAAGAACATTTTTCAAGTCACACAGTGAATAAAGCAGACTTATTCAGCTACCTTGCTCTAAAAACAACATTGATTTCACAAGCTACTTAGGATAATGATGGAAAAAGCTGCCTAGGCAGAGACAAGATGCCTCAGCTTGCACTATGTTAAAGAAGATTATAATATGTCATATTCAGAAAAAATAATAATAATAATAATAAAGTCATGCTATTTAGGACACTTCTGTGGTCACATTTTCTAGACAACCTGCAGAATTTGTAACAAGGCCAAAAAAGTGCAGAAGTCTTTCTAAAATGATGCTCAACCAGAACTTGTGCGCAGTGTCAGGTTTTATCATAGTGAATACTTTCTGGTACTGCAGTCTGAGAAATCCAAATTATATTCACTATTTCTTGGTCAAACTGACCTCAGCTCCCCAGCTAAAACTGCAGAGTAGCCCTGTCTACACATACCAATTACTCCGAAGTATCAGAGATCAAACCCTACCTCACCTTCCAAGAAAGGGGAGCTGGTTAGCAGCATTAAGCCCCTCATTCTATGACAGAGCACAAATGATGGACATCAAGAGATCATTTGCTTTGCTGCAGTATATTTTCCTCAGAACTATTCTACCTGTTCTCCCAGATTCTATTAATCAAAATACCATGACAATCCTACAGCCTTGTACTAATATAAAGATACTTTCTACTGCATCAGCACTTCTATTTAATGTATTTTTAATTCAGAGTATAATATGAAATCATTTGGGAAAGCCACACTCAGCTTTTATCTTTTCTGTGAATAATTAGAAACTTGGCAACAAAGGGCACTCTCTCTGGATTGATATGCATTCGAGTGTCACAACATCTGCATTTTTGCCAAGGGGCTTAGTAGTATTCTGTTCATTGCATTTCTGTTTTTCCAAGCTATAAAAGAAAGTGAACTTTCAGGGAAGATTCCAGGCCCAGCTTTCTTTTAACCATGCCCATTTGCCAGTGTAATACAGCAGATTTGTTTGTCTTCCCAAGAAGTGACATTCCTGTCATACAACTATAATAATAACCCTGGCACAGAGACGAAGACAGAAATAGCTACCAGGTGCCAAACTTAAGTTTATAGAAGCCATTCAGAAAGCCCATAAGTCACAATCAATTCTGCTGATTTCAGGTCAGCCTGGAGGCAACTGCTGTTCCATGGGAAGCAGCTACTCCTCGCAGACATCACCAAGCCACAGCACAGCTCCCAGAGCAGGCCGCATTCTTGTTTGAGTGGCACCTACGCTGACTGCACTGCTGCTCAGCAGTACAGTATTTGACATCCCAGTGCTCCACCTCTGGTATCAGAAGGAGCAGCGATTTATTGCTGATGCACAAACAGCCAACAGACTGTTAGGGGATGCAACAACTGATCATCAGCTTGTGTAGGCACAGGAGTGAGCTGTTATCCATGTCCTAACTGCCCTCTTGGTGAGGAAGTTCTTCACAAGTGACCTGTGGCTGGACAGACTTAGGTTGTGCTGCCTCCAGCACTGCCTTGACAATGTGAGTGCTTGAAAAGCCTAGCATTGCCACTGAAGGTAACAGAGGAGATAGAGCAGGGGACTTCATAGTTTGAGTAAGAAACCGAAGTTAAGCAAAAAGATCTGCTGCCCTGAGTCAGTGTCAAAGCTGAAGGAACACACAAGCTCTGCATCGAGTTCCCTTGGTAGTGTCCCTGTCAGTTGAGCTGCAATTGAAAACAACGGAGGTGCTGAACTTACGCCCTTACATGTTTGTTTCCTTCTACATTGAGAGAAATACTTGGATTTAAAGCTACTCTCTGGCAAAGCTTAATCCCCTAGGTCCCTCCAACTCCTCTGTACGCAAGCTGTACAAGTGCAATGTTAAGAGAAATGCTATTCTCTGAATTAATTACCACCTTGAACAAACAAATTGAGGGAAGGGGAAAGAGGGAAGGGGAAAGAGGGAAGGGGAAAGAGGG
>NC_048905.1:1945481-1956205 GCF_011077185.1 Oxyura jamaicensis
GAAGGGGAAAGAGGGAAGGGGAAAGAGGGAAGGGGAAAGAGGGAAGGAAGCTTGGTTTCAGCTCAGTCATGAAGTGGAACCAAGCTCTTTCACAGCACAGGCATGCCTAGTATGAAGCCAGAGAAAGCAGTAACTGGCCCTGAATTGTCAAAATAGCAACTGCTAAGGCCAATAAAGCTTGATTCTTAATTTTGCAAAATGTACGGAGGCATTGGACAGAGGCATTTTGCAACACGGACAGAAACATCATGTCATTTCTAGATCTAAAACAGCGTTTAACTGCAGCAGTCTAACAATAAATTTAAAAAAAAAAAATGATTGAATTTTTCATCTACTGGTTCTTGCAAATCAATTGGAAAGCAACTTGCATAGGCTTGTGTTTGACGGGGGAGATGAGCTGAAAGCAAATTGGACCACAGAAGGAAGGCAGGCAGGAAAGGAAGGAAGGAAGAACTGATTTCTAATAAGATCTGCAACAGTAACCACAAGAAAGGAACAACAAACATTTTCTCACATTTGTCTGTAAGAGTAAATTACTTCAGCTAAAGTAAATCTGTAAGCTGTTCAGCTAGGAGCTCTGATCCTCATTTACTGAGATGAAGATTGACTTGCTCTTTTAAGTACATGACAACATCCTGTCTTAATCAATAATAAAGAGGCTGGGATTTGAGAGTTCACATTGTCTGCTCCTTACGTGGAGCGTGGAGTTTGGATAAAAGAATATGTGAATGCTTTATGCCCTTTTTCTAATTTAAAGTAATGAGACTTCATTTTTTCCCCGATTGCCACAAGGATAGTAATGTGCTCTAGTTTTCTCTGAGAAAATTGTCCAAACCACAGTTACCAGATAAACACCATATTGAACACACAAAACTCACATGGTAAGACAAAACTCACCCAAGCTCCTCCCAAGTATTATAGGACAAAAAGGACCCAAAAAGTTCAAGTCCAGTCTCTTAAGGCTGTCCAACCAGTTGTACATGCACACCTCCCACATCTTCACAACACTTTAACATAGTATTCCCTTGAGAACTCAGAATTCCTACTCTGCAGACACATACCAGCCTGAAGAAAATATCCTTGGCCTGGAAACAGTCCGTTTTGTCAGCAGGCTACTAAAGGGCCAAGCCTGAAAATGTTCCCTTAAATGTCTTCACAGTTTCCTCTTTCCTGGAGAAAATAGATACAGAAACAGCATTGCACATGGATAGGAAGTTATCCCTTGACACCAACAACATGCAGGACCTACTCACGCAGCCAAGGAAAGCAGTGAAAGCACGTTTGGGTGGGGGGGGTTGTTCACCCCTTCTCCACCCTTCATAGGACAGTTCCTATTACAAAGCTACTGAAGATAAGGGATAGCTTAAAACAGCTGTCCATGCAAAGAACACAAAACAAATAAGAACAGAGAACTTCTCTTCAGTGTTGCATAGGGAAAATCTTTTTATTTGTTCCTTTGTGATAGCATGCAAGAATACTGAGGACATAACTTCAATAATATGGGGCTGTTTTATAAAATGCAAAGAGATAAGCTATTTCTTTGCTTAAGATACATCAGATATAAAGCTTCCCCCCACCCTCTGAGAGAAGGCTACATTTTGAATAATAATTTCTTAGGTGGTTACAGAACAACAAGTCTAAACATTCCTAAAGGTATTTATAACCTTTCAAATTACTGTGAAAAATGTTAGGAACACTTCTACAGCTCGGGTAGAACATAGCAACTGTTCAACAGGCAACAAGAAGAGAGAGAAAAAATAACAACCCCGTAAATTATATGGATACCTGAGGCAAGAAGAATGAAATGTGTCATGATTAACAATGGTCTAAGGTCATTGCTTTCAGCACTGGTAGCTTAAAATGCAGTGCAAGATGAGAGCAGAGAATTGCAATTGGAAATGCTGAGCAAAAATGGGGGGAAAGAAGTACATTGCATTGGGTTATTATAGGCTGGACCGATGGGCTGAGGTCAACTGCATGAAGTTCAACAAGGCCAAGTGCTGGGTCCTGCACCTGGGGCGTAATAACCCCAAGCAGAGCTACAGGCTGGGAGATGAGTGGTTGGAGAGCTGCCAGGCAGAGAAGGACCTGGGAGTGATGGTTGACAGTCGGCTGAATATGAGCCAGCAGTGTGCTCAGGTGGCCAAGAAGGCCAACAGCATCCTGGCCTGTATAAGAAACAGCGTGGCCAGCAGGGCCAGGGAGGTGATCGTCCCCCTGTACTCGGCTCTGGTGAGGCCGCACCTCGAGTACTGCGTTCAGTTTTGGGCCCCTCACTACAAGAAGGACATGGAGGTGCTCGAGCGAGTCCAGAGAAGGGCTACGAAGGTGGTGAAGGGTCTGGAGAACAAGGCTTACGAGGAGCAGCTGAGGGAGCTGGGACTGTTCAGCCTGGAGAAAAGGAGGCTCAGGGGTGACCTTATCGCTCTCTACAGGTACCTCAAGGGAGGCTGTAGCGAGGTGGGGGTTGGTCTATTCTCCCACGTGCCTGGTGACAGGACGAGGGGGAATGGGCTTAAGTTGCGCCAGGGGAGTTTTAGGTTGGATCTTAGGAAGAACTTCTTTACGGAAAGGGTTGTTAGACATTGGAACGGGCTGCCCAGGGAAGTGGTGGAGTCACCATCCCTGGAGGTCTTTAAAAGACGTTTAGATGTAGAGCTTAGGGATATGGTTTAGTGGGGACTGTTAGTGTTAGGTCAGAGGTTGGACTAGATGATCTTGAGGTCTCTTCCAACCTAGAAATTCTGTGATTCTGTGATTCTGACTGTCCTCGTTTAGTAAGAATTCAGAAGTCCAAAGATTAATTATAGGCAGACATCGTTTTTGGCATCTGCATATTTTTAAGTGCAACCAAGCAGAAACAATTTTTCAGATCTCAAGTGTCTGACCTATTCTGACAGATAATGTTGTTCAAAACTATCTAAATGGCAAAAGCTATTTAAATGGGATGCAACATTCAAAAATGTGAAACGGCACTAGTGGCTGTTTTTTGGTTTCTTCTTTGTTTGTTTCTGGTTGTTAAAAATGAGGCCTATGAGAGAATTCCTCATATCCCTTTGCGTCTTAAACTACATCCACTTTAGTACAAGCTAGTCCAAATTTCACTGCTTTTCTTCTCACCCTCCTCTAATGTTGCCTTCCTACTTCCTCATACACTGACACTTTCAAAGAAGCTCTGTCAATCTCTCCTGTCTACCCTCTACAGCCACTTAAGCCTAATTTATTACCTGATTGTATTAGCATAAAATGCTTGGAATTCAAGACATTAAAATCTCAAGAAGACATGCATAGAAGTCAAAGAACTTTTCTTCCTTCCACAATTTAATGTGTAACAGGATTGGTTTATATCTCAGACCATGCTTAAGACAAGTACTTCCTAAACATAATTAGTAACCCATTGTCAAACTTCTTTTACTAATAAGCCTTAAAGCTGAAATTTTTCCACAGTAATACTTCTCTAATCAGGCATTGCATTTCAACCTCCATAGAAACAAAACATGCCAAGTCATTTATTGGCGCATTTTCACTTTTGAGTACTAAGATTACCAGCAGGCCCAATACTCTCCTCAGCAGCTTCATTGAACATAAAAGTACCTCCTTTCAGATTAATGATCTTCACCTAAATTGTAGGTTAAAAGGATAAACCTGAACTGACATAATCTAGTGTCGTTTTTGCTGTTGATTCAGTTCAGCTTTCAGCAAAATTACTGCAAATTTGCACTTAGTTATCAAAGCAAAATTTCATTCAATATCTTTTACTAAAGTCAAATGAAAACTCACATTTCCAAAGACATTCATGCTTACATTCCACAAATTTACTAGGCCAGCAGTCCTCCTATTCTTGCTGATAATATTTTCATTATCAACTTCTCACAAAATGCATATACACGTATATGAACTGTACATTCAGCCTGTAGGGAAGCAACCAGCTTGTGCTCCCTCAGCTATCTTCAGCAGAAGAGACACACAAGCCTGAAAAAGAAGTGCTTATGATACAACCCCTTATAATATTTTAAGTTACTTATTTCTGTAGTTACTAGGCATCGATTTGTACGCTTGTCTTACCACCTAGACTTCAAAGCTCTAGAAAGTAAACATGGAATTTATCACACATCTTACTACTTTTACTACTGAAATAATGAAACCCTTTATAAGTTATTAATTTTATTGTAACAGTTTGTTATACTATGTCTTCTGGAAAAGCCATTCAAAACAAAACCATGCAGTCAATTTCCCAATAGAACAAAGCATTCATACTAATTAGCAAGTTAATGTTCAATTAGATTTAACAAAAATACTGCTGGGATCTTGAAAAGAGCCATAATCCTGATGGCCCTTTATTATTAGAATGATACCACACAACAAGTCCTACTACCAATACCCCCTCAGACTATAAGAGCCCGAAGAACAAATGACTTTTCCTGAGATTTGTGCTTCCTACAATCCCTACAGCTCCCTGGGGAGCCATGTCAATTACACCATCATCAATGCAAATGGCATTTTAAAGAGTCCCTGCAACAGACAGACTGCTAATGCTGGTCAGTGGTGCAAGTGTGCAGCACATCTCTCCCCAAAGCTCTTTAACCTGTTGGGTGTCTAGTTAGTTGGTTCTAATCTTGTCATTTTGTGACAGGCCACTGGTCCCTCTCTGCCTTTGTCAGTCAAAATCAACCACTACAAACAGCCAATTTTCCACCATCAGTACAGTGTGGAATGCAGGAGTGGCAGCAAAATGATAAACTCCTGTATAGAGAATGTTATAATGTGCAGTCTGCCAGGTTTCTTGCTTGATAGGTTCTTCTTATTAAGATAAAGTGTTTTCCAAAAAACTACTCTAAACAGATAGTTAATAAAATAAAGGAGTGTTGGAGAATGAAAACACTTAATACTGTACACAGCTTGCGTAGGAAACAAAACTTGGCCTGAAATGTAATTATCAGTAGTCTCTACATAAATAAATGAATAAATAAATGTCACATGCTCATTTTTCCTTGGCATTTTATCCATGTACTGCTGATGTTCCACTCATCACCTACTAGAGTTTGGGGTTGGTGGTGAAGATGCAGAGTATAACTGAAGTAGCCATACAAATCAAAAGAGATCTGCCATACTAGGGAAGAAACTGGCATGTCAATCTGAAAGCAAATGAGAACCCAGCAAGCCATCCCACTGCAAATACATTCAGATGTGATATTTCACATTTGCATACCCAGGAACACCGAAGAAATTCCAAGTCTACTGTCTTTTTCAGTGATGAGAAATTGTGATGTCTAATCCAAAAGTTGAATTCCTTTTTCCCTGATCAAAATTATCTATCACCTGGCAAACTAACAGTTTTTGAGTAAGGTAGTTCAGTTTGAACTAACATTAGAAGTTACTTTCTAAATTGCTTGTACGTTACACCTATAAATATTTTTCCAAATGTTGTTTCTAATACTGATTCACAAATGGACAATGGAAAAGTCATTTGGTAAACCATACAGCTCTTCACAAGAGAAGGAAAAACAAAAGTACAAATATTGAAATCAGAAATGAAGGGCACACGCAGAATAATCATTTAAGCCTTCAGACTTAAGAAAAGTTGAAAGAGGCTTGTGAACTGTGTGCTGTTAGGAGACATGCAGAGAAAGCAAATACCTGATTTCAACACCAGCTTTTTATTGAATGACTACTCTCTTTTCACTGGACTTTTAGCCATGCTTAGGGGCATCTGTAGGCTAATCAGGCTAGATGAAGTTTGGGGAACAAAAGAGAAGGGAAACTGCAATCCAAATACATTCATAGTGCAAGTGTATGAGATGGGGATCGAGGACCTATTTGGGATTATCTTGCTCTTAATTGTCAATACCTTTAAGAAATTTGTTCTTTTTTATTTCAAGGACTGTAAAATCTTTACGGTGACACTGGAGTTCAACTAAAATAGAAGACTGCATGGTAATGTGAAGGTCCCAGGGGATAATTTCTCTTACTGAAAGTCTTCCCTCTCTTCTGAATCCGTTTCCAAGTCCACAGTCTTTTACAATACATGACTACAGGTGCTAGTGTGCCTTCTCCACCTAGCACAGCTATGAGCAGAAGTTTATGCAATTTTCTGGAAACAAGCTGTAAGCCATTTTTACTTACCAGCAAGCAGAGCTAGTTGATCAAGTAGACAATATTTTAAATTTTCATGCCTTGTAAGAACTCAATATGCGTCATTTTCATAGCTCTTAAAAGGGCAGTCACCTTCTGGAAGGAAGGAATTCTGTCCGTCTAGAAAATAACCCATTTTGCACCATGAACGGAACACACCACCATTTCAGGCTTTGGAACGAGCTCCTCTGTTTCCAGCACTCAAGTCTGATAACCCCATGCACCAGTAATGGAGACACTCCCCTAAACAAAGAGTATGAGTGTCAAGTGCTGTACTTCCCACACAGCAGAAGACAACTTCCAAATGAACATGAGGTTCACGAGGCATTCTGCCCTGCACCCTCCAAGATGGTAAACATTCAAACTCCCTTGGAGCACACATACTGCTCAGCTGACGATATCTCAAAAGAAGACATGGTTCTTTCATTCAGCACTAGACAGCAGTGGTCACTGCCCACTTTTCACTCGCATGTGCAGTTGGAGAGAGATGCCAGGGTGGCTTCACTTGGACCGTCCCACCCCACCCAAGCAGATGGAGCCAGGACAGCTCCTCAGGCAGTGCACATCAGTAGCAGGGATCCCAAGTCCCACCAAGCACAACTGTACAAAACAAAAGCCACTTTGCCCTAAGTGTGGTAGCCTCCCTATTTTCCCTGGCTACGAGTTGTCATGCACTTCAGGAGCACTCTGTACTTTTAATGGCCAGCTCTCCGGGCACACAGATCCCTTGCCTGCAATTAGGCTGACTGCTTTATGGATTTCTACACCTTAGAGAAATATTTTCATCCCCCAGAAAGGATTTTCACAGAATATGACACCATTCTGTCAAAGAATCTGTTTTATGTGTATGCACCAATAGAATATCTGATGTTACTAAATGCAAGGTTAATTTGGGGAGGTTTTAGTGTATCTGTATAGAATTTCTAAAGCAGTTTCATGTCTTTACCTTTGTTGTAAATAAAGAAAATAAGTTGCATTTGTACCCAGCTCTCCAATATATATTACTATATATATAAACACAGGTGATTGATTATTCCACAATCAAATAATTTTTTCAAAAGCCAAAACACAAACATTTTACCAGAAAATATGTGACCTGAACTTCTAATTCCACTGTGGAACAGGAATCCCTAGTGCAGATAGTTTCTTTCAAGTTAGCAAGATGATTCCTACTTTAATTTGATATTTTGCTAAATGTTTCTATTGATCTCAGTCTTCCAAGTACCCTTGAAAGCTTCTGTGCAACAGTGCTAGGCTGATTCTACATCTCGCTTTCATGCCACTTGAGTGTATTCTAATTCAATGAAGAAAATGATATTTGGCAGCAAATGACAAAAGATACCACTTGGCAACATATTCTGATTTTAAACAGAAGCTATCGGAAACCTTAAAATAATCCTTTGTCTTACCTTATGGTTTCTGAAATACAGGTCAAATTTGTTTCCCACTCTAATATTGGAGAGAAGAAGCCAGCATATTAAAACATCATTTTCTGTAGATTAGCAGAATATTGATTACGTGAATTTGGGCAAAGTTCAAAATACTGCAGGGTAATACATCTGAATATTAAGATCCGGTACATTGTCAAGAGAAGTTAAAAGCAGAGTTAATGTGATTCATTGACTGATGGTGGTGAGTTTAGTAAATTCATACATATTCAAAGTCCAGTGTAAACTCAAAATAGTATTTGATTGGTTATGCCATGGTTATGCTATGACAGTGTTTAGATCAGACCATTTTACTTGTGTTTTTTTCTAGGCCACATAAACAGTAACCCTACCTGAGCTGACCTATAGTACCCCTGAGTACGAGGACTATTTTCAGACTTCTCCCAGCCATATACTACCCTGTTAGCCCTGCTCTCACCTCGGTGAGGGTCAGTTGTATTGCAGTTTCTTCTAATAGCTTTAATAATGCTTCCAGACTGAAAAATGCTCAAGAGAGCAGAACAAGTAATACAGGCACTTCGAATAACTTCAGGAAATATATATATATATATATACGCTCCTTTAATAAGCATTATCTAAGCTTCTGAGCATTGTTTATTTTGCAGATTCATTATCCCTAAGGTGAAAGAATTTCAGAAGATCTAGAAGCAAAGCCCATAATGAAGTGTCCACAAGGAAAACTTTTTGTTGGGGGATCCCTCATTTAGTTAAGAGTACACAACCAAAACTAGGGAAAAGCCTAGTAGTCAGGAAGAGAGATGAGAACAGAGGAGCAATAACACACCTCCCAAACTTGCTCTGAAACTCCAGGGAAGGATCCAGCATTAGGTGCTGAAGTGCCAGCAGGCACTACTGCCATACACCTCTTAGTATCCACACAGCACAGCAGTCACAGGGTAGAGTTTTTAACATTTATATTTGGCCAACAAACTTCACATCATGAAAGTTAAATCATTTAAAAACCAGTACTGTAATTTGGTGCTGATCACAGGGGTCTCAAGTTCTGACCAGAAACATCATTTCGGACCTTTTCAATTCAAGCTTTCACTGAAACTGCCATATCCTGAAGACTTCACTTCATCAAAAGCTTCTTAATCAGCTCCTTCTCAGCAGTTATGCACTTAGGTTCACAAATGCAGATTTTTTTGATGTTGCTATTCCATACAGCTTCAGTAAGAATACCCCTATTTCATTCAAGTAGCTCAAGACTCTCCTGTTAGCATGACTCTGCACAGCTGCCTAGTAATTCAGCACACACACTTCAGCATAATATATTTTCACACTAAAGGGTGAAAAATGTGAGCCTGGCAGTTGCTGTTTAAATATACAGGAGAGAAGATTTATTTCTGTTAGCTCACAAAATATCAAGGAGAATAGATTTAAAAATTTAGACATCACAAAATAAGCAGAAGGAACTCTGACTGACTGACTGACAGTTCAGCCTCACCAAATATCCTTTCACTTCTGGTGCAGTTATAGAGCTGGGATGGCTTGCAGCTCAGGAAGCATCCAGATCCAATATTGCAGTAATTCACTGACTCATAAAATATACAAATAAGTAAACCTAACAAACACTCTAAGAGGTGAGCACCTACAAATAACTGGGGTCCCAACTGCATCTCACCTCCGTGGGGTATGAGACAGAAGCTGTTTTCTGTTTAAAAGAAATCAGCATTTGCACAGGAATGTTTTCTGACTGCATCTGCATTGAAAACCCTTGCTCTACTGCTTTGCATTCAAAATAGGCTTAAAAGGATTAATCTACTCAGAGGGCTGTCCAAGAGTACTGAGGAGAGGTCTCTCAGGATCATCTCCTGAAATTACTTCTTCTGAATACTATCAAAAAGCCTGGCTCAAATGCAGACGGCTGAACAGGGCATTGAAAGGAGACCTGGAATAACTGCAGAGGGACACGGCTTTGCACTTTTTGCACTTGTTCCCAAGTTCTTATATATTTCCCCACTTCATAGCAAGAGCCTGTCTGTTTCTGTCTCTCAGGAAAAGCGCTATGAAGTCTACAAACTGTTCTTAAACCAAACAGCACGCTTAAGTTCTATCATTTTTCACAGAATATCATCAAAAAGACACAAACAGAACACCGCAACCCATGCACTTACAGAGCCTGAGCCAGAGGGAGCTCTCAGAAGTTCTATTTGAAAGTACTAAAATGATTGTTCAAGGAACCAAAGCAAAGCAGCAGAGGCACAGAGGGCAGGCAGGTACAGTCCAACCCTGGGCAAGAGCCAGCACTGGAGCTGGGCAGGAGTCCAGCAGTTCGTGATATTCCTACGCTTTGACTTTTGCCTCAGAAGACTTTGTCCTCAGCCCAACTCCCACTGCAGCCAGCCTTTCCACTGATTTCAGCAAAAGATTGAGTGGCCTCACAGCCAAACTCTCAGACCTGCTGGGTGCATGGTGACTTCAGCTGCAGTTCTAAGTGCTCAGCAGCACACATCTGGAAGAATAAGTCCTCAGCACGCAGAATGATTCTGCATTGACCACATGATTGCCTTAAAGAATTCACAGAAGCACCCAATTATTTCCATATGGAAGAGCACCCCAAGACACACAGGCTGGGGGTGAGAACTTGAACGAAGCATTCATGAAAACTAAGTGCAGACTGGGCTTACAGGAGGATAGCTCACATTTACTGGTTTGCTTCAGAGGTTTCTGAAAGTAATTATGCATCCAATTAAGTTATTTTCTATAAACAGAAGCGCATTATGAATGGGAAGACAAACATTTCCACTACACTGACCTTAAAGCTAAAGTAATTCTGGATGGCCTGCTGCAAAAGCTGTTCTTTCTCTTTTCCTGGCTTATGTGTAAAGTATCTCATGGCTTACATTTTCTTCCCCATTCAAAGAAAATGGGGAATGCCTTTTATTGAAATTCATATTTCCATTAAAACACACACACAAACACCCACTTACTGCTTAAAAGGTATGTATACAGTATTTGGTTTGCATATATCCATCACTCAGCGATCACTGTCAGTTTTTTTCCCTTAAAATATTAGTTTTATTACCTGATTATTTACATAAGATTATGTCAGGGACCATCCAGTACATGAAATTCCTATAATATGGGTATACCGTTTCAGACTTCCTCAACCTATCAGCAGTTCTTTGTCCTAAGAGTTGG
>NC_048905.1:1956605-2008732 GCF_011077185.1 Oxyura jamaicensis
CTGCCTGCTTCTTTTCTAAATTCCTTTATTAGTGGAGTCGTTCTCTGGAGTACTTGATGCAATCTACTGGCTTTCAGTGCTGTTTCAGATGAGTCATGAGAGTGACTCATGTCTTCATTAATTATGAAAATTCAAAAACTAGGGTACAGGTACAGGGATTGCTGAGTAGAAGTAGAAACATCAGTTTCACCAAAGAAATACAAACTATGTTCTGATGAAACATACTGAATGAGTATCTAAGGATTCCCAAAAGAAAAAAAAATAATTCAGCCATAGTCGATTTTTGACTAATGATCAAGATGTGAATTCTTGCATTATCTCTAGTCAATGCCTGGTACAGTGATGACCACAGGTACTGTTAGGAGAATTGGATCAGAGACCTAAGTGTAACAAAAGATCCAGGCTGGATCCTGATGTTCCTAACATCTTCACAATGAAGCAATGAATGCGAGCGTCCAAAATGGTTTACTTGGGTAAATTATCCACTACTCATGGCCAATTTATGCTGTTGCGAACTGTGTGCCAGTGTACCGGCATGTTGCTACTTAGCAAACAAGCAGCAATTAAAAAAAAAAAAAAAAAAAAAAACAACAACAACAACCAAACCACAGCTGGGGCATGCTCACTAAAAGCCCTGAGACTGTTCCTGTTGGCCAGTTATTCCTCTGATTGCTTTCCACTTACTCCTTAGACATTAGCTGCTACCCAATTTGTCATAGTAAATGCTGATGTTGCCTTTCTTTCTCTTCAGGAGTTTTTGAATACTTTCTAACAAAAATAGTGCTGTCTTCTTCAAAACAAGCTGGAAACAAATTTCCTAAATTATTTTTTTCCCCCAGTAGGAACTGGAACAGTCGGTGGGTGCACACAAGTGAAGAAAATCACAAACTTCTTTGAACTTGCTGCAGGCCTCAAGCCTTTTATGTCATGGCAATGATCGTGAAGACAGCCTCTACAAGCTTTCCACTTTCAACACAAACCATGTCCCATGCCACAATTAAATGAAGTCAGATGCAAAAGCAGCAGAGGCTAGAAATGCGGAGACCCAGAGATGCACATTACTCTGAAAGAGAATGGAAGACCACACAGGGTAACTGGACAAACCATACATTCTGCCCTCACCAGCCAATGCAAACAGCGTCATTCATACGTACAGTAATCTGACATTACCTTGAAAGAACATTTGCCAACAATCATTCTTTCCTGTTAATTTTCTGTGCAATCCGTTACAGTAAACGCTATCACCTTTGAGCCAGCTACAGGGTTTTAGCCTTCCAAGATGTCTGGGAACTCAAGCACAACAGTTTTCTTGAGCAGCACTGATTGCCATGTATTTTAAGATATTTTGAACGGAAACATGAGGAAAATAGCTTCTACATACATAACGTGTAAGCTGCTTTACAGGAAGCAAAGAATAAAAAGGGAGAAATGACACATACAAAAGTAATAGAAGCAACCTTAATTTTGTTGCAATAAATAATGCCATGGAAATTTTACCTTCAAATTCAAATAATTTTACCAAAAATTCAAATAACTCCATAGGAATTTTATGTCCAAAGTGCAGGCTCCCCTCCTACAAACCCCCACAGGACACAGAACATGGTGTGAGGCTTTCTGGCCATGAGACATTCACAGACTTCTTGATAAATGTTGAAGATCAGCAAGCAGAGCACTACCCAGCTTTTAAATTTAAGTTTAAAAAAGAGGGAGGGTGTAACTCAAAGATGCCCAAGAAAAGCACAGCCAAGAATTGAGCCTTCCTGGTTTCTCCATGTCTGCTGCAGTTCCTTGCACCTGCACACACACTAGATGCAGATCAGCTGCTAGTTTGGTGTAAAGGCAGACTAGGAACTGCTTCCCAAAGCTTGGGATAAGTTGTATATCACCTTTTTAGCCTCAAACTGTTAGGGTTAACCACAAAGCATTACAACGTAACAAGCACACAGTAAGACAAGAGCAAATACTTAGGTAATCAGTTTAGGTCTTCTGTGGTTGTTGTTTGTTTGTTTGTTGTTTTTTTTTTTTTTTCCCCATTGTAAATTACAGCTGGAAGAGTTAAGGAATCCACAGAGCTCTGTAGAATTGAGCAGGGGAAAAGTCTCTTCCCTCTCTCTCTCCAAGAAGGGGTTTCCGTATTACAGTCTCCAACCCTCTGCACGAGCCTGCATGGATGTGCAGTCAAGAGGCACAAGGCAGTGTGCGGTGCGCATGGGGCAGACTGTGCCTCCCACACTATTTTCAGCCCAATAAGGAATGAGTGGCAGTGTTGCTATAACCCACACATTCCTCATAAAGAGAAGGTCCACAGCCTGTCCGGAGACATGCAGCTGCCAGAATGGCAGCTTCAAAACATAGGGTATATTTGTACTGAGAATAAATTCCCACACAGGAGTGCAAAGTGCAACAGAAACAGCTAACTTCCTCCTCTTTCTCCTTCCACACACTGTAAAGGCAGTAGCCGCACATTGCAGCACAACACATAGCCTGCTCACAGCTCTCACAGCTTACAGGCAACCTCCCATTTTCCTTATCCCATCAAATGTTTGCTGCCTATGCACACAGGAAAGCATGTTGTTACAATTGTCAGCCTGGTTTTATGCAGATTTAATTTAGATTTCTAACTCTAAGATCCATCCGTTCCATCACTTACATAGAAAGCAGCAAGTACTATTCCATGATATGCTGAGTCTTTTTATCATATTGGCAGATAAACCCAACAACAGAAAATTCAACTAGAAAAAGAATTAAATTATGTGCAAGCAAAACTAATACACTTGGTGTTTTGTTCTTTTTTATTGTGTTAGTGTCCGTCCCCGTCCCCATCCCCCTCCCCGCCCCCCCCCCCCCGTCCCCCCAGGACTAAAAGCCCTGCCTACCAGTTACTGCTGACAGCTGCGGTTCTGCTCCCTGGCAGCCCGTAACTAGCTCACCCCGGCTCCTCACCTAGGGACCAGTAATCTTTCACCTGGTGTTAGCCAAGCAGTCGGGAAACTCTCACAGCTCTGTACTGGTGTCAGCAGGCACACAAATACAAATGCCCACCAGTGACAATTCAGCAGTAGGTGTGCTGGCTCAGGAGTTGCTCTTCCCACGTCATTCAATAGATCTGTGCTGAGCATAATGACCACACAGACACCAGGGTTCTTTTAGGATCTGTAACTGCTGCCACTTTACTGATGACATAACTTCATTATTTATCCCTTATCGAGGACAGGCTCCCCTCATACCCTTAGCCCCACAGAAGTTCTTTTCCACTAACTCTTCATTGCTCAATAACTTTGCCCGGCAACAGCAAACCCCCAGCAACATCCATGCCTTAAGGGCCGGAGAACAAGCAACCCGAGGCAGCAAGGCGTCTCCTGAACCACCCTTCTTTGTTCCCTCTGAACTCTTTACATTCCTGATGGACTCATCGTTAAGAGTCTGACGTTATCACCAACCATGGGGCTTGTTGACCCCATGGCCACACTCCCACACTGTGGAGTCTTTTGTAGAAAGAACAAAACGCACCCTTACACGTGCCTGTCGGTTTGTAGCTGCAGGGTTTCCAGACTCAGTGGAGCACAAGCACAAGTTTCACTAAACCTGGGCAGATATAGTCAAAAACACATCACAACAAGTTTCTTGAAACCATAATACCCAGTTACATAATTCATTCTGTAGTTCTATTAGTCATCCCACTAGCTAATCCTTCTGCCATCTCCACAAGATACCTGCATAGTTATGATCTCATCTTAACTGCTGTAGTAACTGCTGCAAAAATCAGGTCACTAGATGCTAAATCAGGAGGTCCTTAATTGATAGAGATTTTACTCTTCCAAAGATATCTCTCATTAATACACCTGTATCAACAGATCTCTCAAAAATCTCTCCCTATGCAGTACTGAAAGCCAATTAAGGAAACACAACAGGTCTGTTAAGGCATGGGGAGGGGTAGGTATTCATCTAATACCTCCGTAACTGCTGCTGCAAGGCAGCCACATGAGCATGTAATGATTATCAGTATGCTATTTAAGTACATACAAACAGAGTTGGCAGGTACTGAACAGTAAAGTTAAACAACATGCATGAAAAACAGTCGTTAAGCAAAAAGTTTCATTGCTGTAAAACTTGACCATCTCCTGAAAACACAGCAAACTTTAAAGGCAGATTTGCCAACTCTGCTTGTCAAGTGATAGCATTTTCTTCCCTTCAGCAAGTTGTCTTGCTTCTGTTCGGAACTTGAAAATCATTCTAGTGGGAGGTTAAGTTGAAACTCCTTTTTATAAAAATATCTCCCTTCACAGTCTTTCCTGGTATTTCTCAGTTCTCGATTTAAAAAAGTAATTCTACAACACATTCACTGAAACACCTAATATAAATATACCAAAGCTCACAGTCTTTAATGAGTGTTACATTAAAAATGAACAAGGACCATAAAAATCATGTGCCACTACTGCCCTCATTCGGGCGAAATCTGAATCTGACATTCTCTTGTAAGATCATGGTTTTCCACACAATTACTTTTATCAGTAGTTTTGATATTAACGATCTGAGCATACACACTGTCCTTTACACTTAATTTCAACTTGAAGTATCCTCTCACAACAAGGTAGTTTTCTATTAGATCTCTGAACAAAACAGGGAGAAAAGGCTGCCAGTGCACTAAAACAAAAACAAAATAAGCCCACAGCATTTGCTTAGACACAAGTGATCACAAGCACCTGACAAAGTGCTGAATCTGTTTATACACAAATGCAAGTACCATGTACACAGTGGACCATTAAAAAAAAAAAAAAAAAAATCGAAGCTGAAAACAGCTCAGATTCAGATGACTAAGATTTTTTTAAGTCAGAAAAAGCAGAGAAGTAGAGGGACAAATTACAAGAATTGGTTGTCCGTAATTTAAAATAAATTGATGCATCACCAACAATAAGGAGCCAATTCAATTTACAGGAGCAGAAGAAATCTAATAGACTCAGCCCACTCTGACACAGAAAAAGCATAACGATCAACAACAGAAACACTGACGAAATACTGCTGTGCTCTCCCCTTTTAAGTGAGAGTAGATGGCACTGCTATCAAAATCATTTTGCATTTTAACCACAAAAAAAATCGGGTGTTAAAATTTGATTTATAGAAAAAAACACTTGAAATGACTCAGTTGCACAAAACATACATTTGTATAGAGCATTCCATGATACAAAGGTGGATTTCTAAGCACTCCTAAACAAGCTGGAGTCATGCTAATATTTAAAGATAGCAAGCTAGAAATACAGGGTGGTATGTCTAAATCAATCCTTAGTAATATCACAAAATATTTGCCATTTTTTCTTATATCAATGCCCTGGTCATTCAGGCCACTTCACATGAAAGCCGAGCAAATCATCCCTTTCAGACTGGCAGCCCAGTCTCTAAAACAGGCAGCAGACAGTAAGACTCACAAGCTAAATTTTAAGAGCTTTGGTTTCAGTGCTGCTTTCTACAGAATTCAGCTTTGCCTTAGAACTTGTAACAGGGAAGGGGACGCAGAGAGAAGTCAGTGAGATTGCACAGACACACTTCCAATATAAAATAAATAAATAAATAAAATCATTGGTGCATTTTTATTGAGTGCAGCCAGCAACTTTGTCCAGCTGTGAGTGAGTTGCAGGGCACTTACCCCCACTATATAATTACTGTCTACTTTTATGGTTATTTGAGCCTGAGCAAAGTAATGTGAAAAATAGCAATGACCAAAAAGCTTTTAATCCCAAATACTGTAATTTAAGACAACTGTGCCAAAAATAAGTAGGAACACATATGGGCTTCTGGGCAGGGTAAGGTTGGCGTGAAGGGGACTGCAGCAGGCTCTTCCCATCACCAGTTGTCAGAGGGCCTCTACAACCTGTTTGTTTAAAAAACAAAACTAAAAAGTAACATTCTACCTTGGCCCCCCTCTGGGATCTGCTTTCCAAATGGGCAGCACCACCTGAACAGCACAACAGGGCTCATGTTTACCTCAGAGACTGCGCTGTCACTCCAGCTTTGTCTGACATTTTACATTCACACATGAAGAAACGATGACTATTTCTGGACTGCAAAGTACTGTCTGAAGGACAGATAGATTATATACCATGCATTCTAAAGTGGCAGGTTGCTATGGTTTCCCACTGCAAGAACAAAATTCTCCTCATTAGGTTATCTAAAGATCTCCTCTACTAAACCAAAATTGTCCATCAGGGAAGCAGACTGTCCTTTAATCATAGCTCTCTCTTTGTGAAAATCAGTCCATTTGCTCCTAAAACAGCTTTTGAAAAGGATGCAGCTCCGCATATGAAGTGAAATGTCCTAATGCTTCATGTTACAGGCTGTGTACTAACTGCTGGGTTCCCACAATAGCAGGGACACTGACTTGCAAGCTGCAGACCTCTAAATCTATGGTAAGTAAAAAGATGTTTATCTCTTGCTTGTTAAGACTACTACCTGAACTACTTAACTCATTCATCTGAACTGCTTAATTCAATTGGCTGGTAAAGCACAATAGCAATTACAATCAACTATTAAGACCCTCTTACCTTGAAAAATCTAATAAACAGGAAGCAAACTGTTATCTCTTAACACCCATGTATCACTGTTTACCAGGGCACATAAAGAGCTAGGTACTGTAGTCTGACATGAATCAATCTTCTATGTATTCTGATTATTTATGTGCCAATCTGCAGAGTGTGACAGAGCTCCACTTCTGAGAGAAACAGCAGCAAGAATTATTGGAGTACGGGGTTCAGCAAGATATGGGGCTGGCTTGGAGACCTTCCCTTCCATGAAAAGACACTCATTGGATCTAACCCTTAAAGATACTGTTCCACTATCACTTGAATCCAAAACACTAGGAAAAATAATAGGTTTGCCCTGAATCTGCTTTCCAAGCTCACTTGCCATGCTAGTGCTAAAGCTAGGGTAAGAAGCCACTCATATGCAACCAGGGACAACAGCCAAAACATGGGATTGAAAAAGCATGGACACATACCCCCAGTCCTCTAAAGTTAAAGGGAATAAAAAGGATTTCGCATTAGAACTGTTAAGCAGTTATATTTCTCAATCAAAAAGCTTAAAATAACTTGACCATGGAGTTCATTATTCACTCCTACATCACAGTTAATAGCTCTTGAGGTTGGATAGAACTAGAGTCAGAAGGAAATAGCTTAAGCCATAACTATTACTCTGAAGTGTAACCAAGATGCTATTTAGTATAAAAACACTGGCCTAAGGATTAGGTCCCATGGGTGTAGAGAATGGTCAGTTCAGAACTGAGGTGAGTGAAATATGGGAAACCTAACCTAATATTTCAATTTTTCTTTTTCTAATCTTTGTGACAAAAACAACAAATGAATTCCACTGAATGATGCTGCCACTGTTATATTTCTGTGGGGGGATGCCTTCAGTAGGCCACATTTTCAGCAATTATTACTGTGTGCTACATGATCCATCTATGATTTGCCACTCAAAACCAAGGATAATTGTCTACTCTGTTTCTTTGGTTTCATTAACCAAGCATGGAATAAACAATTTCCAGGTATTGTTTTCAGGGAACTCTTTTCAAACATTTACAGGTCCCTGAGCTATCAATTGGTCTTTCCAGTTACATTCACGTAAGATTCATTTAAAAGCACTTTTTTTTTTTTTTTTTAAAGACATTACTGAATTCAATGGCGCTGCATCCTAATACTTTTTTCTTAACAAATCTATGGGACTGAAACATAACTATTGGCTTCAAGGTGGCAGAAACAGTCAGATCATCTTATATAAGGTTCTATAGTGCTGGAAGGAAGGAGCACAGCAACCACTCTCCACCAAGAGAAGGAAAGACTAAACAGGCTTCCTCGTCCCAGCTTCCTGGTGGATATGTAGGCTCAAATCAAAAAGGAGAGGCAGATTTTGGATTCAGTTACTCAGTAATTGTCATGACATCCCACTAGAGGGGAGTGTCATTCAGTCCTTAACTGTGTCATTAAGCCTTGCGAGTAACTAGCCGAGTTAACACACTGCCTACCTTGGTCCCAACATCAGCTGTCCAGTGTGTCCCTGGGACTGAAAACGTTTTAGACTTGTAACAAGCATTCATGTAACCTGAAGCTCTGTTAGCTCTTCTCTTGCCTTGCTGACCCATCCCATTGGCACTGGCAAATCCAACAAGCCTGCTAAACCACCTGCTTTTAACCTATCGCAGACAGTACAGGACCTCTCTGCAATTTAGATAAAACCAAAGCTGACAGCAAATCTCAGCAACACTGCAAATTTGATAGCTCAGTTTCGCTACTGTGTAATTGATTCAATTTGGGCCCAGTTTTGGATAGACAGAAGCATTTTATTATCACAATTGCACCACTGTCATCCTTCTAAAAAGTAAAAACATCACACAAACTAGGAATAGACAAAGCCTGGAAAATAGCTTCTACCATATTTGCCAAGTCTTTTCCTAGTATGAAGAACAGAAAAGGTCAGGCAGTATAAGTTTCTGCATTTTTATCCTAACTTAAACTTTCTCATAGGAAAAACACAATTATTTCAGAACACACTGCTCAATGTCTCCCTTTAACTGATAGGAATACTGAAGTTCAAATTCATTGCACAATTTACTAAAATTCCTCAGATTTACTTCCCCACACCAAAGTTGTAGAAGGCATGTCATCGTTCTCTGATGGGACCTAACCTCAGACAAGCACAACAAGTTACAGAAATCACAGGACAGCAACAGAAAAAGGGGAGGTGATGCCCGTCCAGGAAGGTGGTTACAGGTAAGGATGATGGTGCAAGGTGCAAGCCTTTGTCTGTGATGTGACAATGGAACAAAACAGTTGGCTGTTAAAAGAGCCTTAAATAAAATATCTGGGAACTCTTAAAATAAATCCGTTACAATCTCTTTCAGATTTAAAAAAAAAAAAAAAAAGAAGAAGAAAGAAAAAAAAATCAAGATGTCAGTTATTTCCATATATATTTGGAGGACCTCCATCAGTTAAGAGAATCTCAATTTCTCACTTTTTCATAAAAAGGGAACAATAATATGGTGCACGTATATGTGTAGGATTGAGTGTACCTAAGCAGTTGAACTTCCACTGTTCAACACTAAAATAAATTAAGACTCTTTTGCACTAAACATAAGGAAGTCACAAGCCCAAAGAAAAAGAAAAAGACTCTATTCCACAAACTCTGAACCTCATGTCAAGGTACCAGCAATTCCACAACTCTGTCTTCTATTTAGAGAGTACTTCCCTTGGTTTCAATATCCCAACAAACAAATTCTCGGTGTCCCATGAAAAACAGTGAATGCTGTTCCTCAGGCACATTCTTCCTCCTGTCCAGATTTTGTGGACTTGTGGATTTTATCTGCTTTTAATCAAAAGACAGTAGTTGCTTATTATTATTATTTATTGTCTGCTCATAGCAAAGCTTTTCCATACTGTAACCAATCCCTATGCTCTGCATCCTTTCCAGTTGCACTCTGCCTTTGTCAAGATGGAGTCTGCATTACTATGGGTCTCAGCATTCAAAGCTACGGGCAGTAGATTAATTTATTCAATGTTACACTAACATTTACAATTTAGTTCTCAATTTGTTCTCAAACTATTCCCAATATTCTGTATGCTGTGAGTACTGCTCCATTTTCAATGGACCTTTCTCAGACAGATTAGCCTAAGTTTTTCCTTTCCAAACTCAGCAAATTCAGCATTTACTATTTACAAATCTGGGGTTATCATTCACGCCCTCCCTTCATCCTGCTCCCGGTTCATTTATCAATGCAAACTCATCTGCTACTTTGTCAAAACAAGTTTGCAGTCAAAACTTGTTTTTATCATCATGAAGAAAACTATGAATTGTTTGCAAATTTACCAGCCCATTATTCACTTCTGTTTCCAGATCATTTACGGTCATCTCAAATATACATGCACCATACCACTCTGTTGGAGTTTGTTCATAAGCTTCCTGAAAAGTGAAAAATGACCATTTTCCTTTCTATTGGCTGGTAATTAATCTTAAGAGGTTCATTCTCTAAGGACAAACACACCTATCAGAAGCCCCAATATTCTTGCCTGTGGTAATAAATGCCATCAAATCCTTTTCAGATTTCAACATCTTTGAACAAGTCGAGAAACAAAGAGCACTAATAAGCTTGAGGAGCGGTGATTTACCTGCTGTGGAAGCCGTATGAACTCTTCCTTCATTTTCATTTCACTGCTGACTAGTTCTAGCCTTCACAGAAACTTTAAACAAATAAACCAACCAGTACATTTGCCGGTTTTGGTGTATTTGGTCTTGAAGCTGATTTACGTAATAGACTGCAAAACACAGATAGCAAATTATCAGCTTCCTGAGTTCCTTTAGGCTCAAAAGGAAATGCTGTCTAGTGCTGGCAACTTATTATTCATGTAAATTGATGGTTCAGAAAAGTTTTTTGTATTCAGAGTTTGGTCTGAGACAAGATTTCTGAGTAAAGAAGAAACAAATATTCTGTAAAGAAATAAGAACATCAAGAGTGCAAGGAACTATTTTCACATTTCTACTATGATCTTCTCTTGATTTTGTGGTGGTGGTGGGTTTTTTGTTTGTTTGTTTTGTTTTTCACTCATGAACTTTAAAGACCGGCAAATTTTCTGCTTTTAACGTCTGCAGCATTTACTGAGAGAATCATGTTGGCTTTTTCTGAAAACCGATAGATGTTTATTACGCATTTTTAGACACACAATGCCAAAAATATATACTTCAGTGTTCAAAGACACAAGCAACTGTTGCTCACCCCTCAAGGGTTCATCCTGTAATACATCGGGAGTGCTTTTAGACCTAAGACAAAAAAAAACAATCAATTATATGCTAGTTCTGCAAGCTTTGTATAAGAAGAGACAACAATACTCTTCCACTCTTTACAGGAGATACTGGCAGTTAGCTGCATTCACATCCAAACCATTTGCTTCTTTAAATTGGTAATCCTCATGGGCTGCATTGGTACAGTGGTTTTGTTGTTTTGGGGGCTTTTTTGGGGTGCGTATTTGGTTTTGGAGCATGAGCAGATTGTTTATGACTGTTTAACTGTTCTGTATCCCAACAAAAAATAAATGTACTGTATTACCTTCATACCATAGATACCATCGTAGCAACCTAGGTAATGAACTATCACTACTTAAGATTACAAACTAATCAGCATCTCAGTTATAAGCCATATTATAACCATCATATTTGGAAACCAGAATTTAGTTCTGCCACTTGTTGTAAATCCTTCTCTTACTGAGAAGCACTGTTTGGCTTTCTAAACAAGCCTGGTTAACAAAGAGACGAGTAACTTGACGGATATCTTGAAAACAAGAATGAAAAAAAAAAAGGTTCAAAAATATGTAAACCCCAGGAAATGCTGGGCAGGTCAAAAGAAGAGCAATGTGTAAAAGTTGTTATTTTGAGAGGCCTTGACTCAGAAAGCTACAAGAAATAATGTAATTTAGCAATTACGTGCCAGTTAACATTGTCAGTAAGAATTTCTGGATTTGAACCAACTAGAGCCACTGAAGATGCTTCAATCTCACTTAATATCACAAAAATCTCAGTAGCGATATTAGGTCATAAAATACAAGAGTTCTCTGCGCGCAGTATAAGACAACAAACCACATATTTCTATTATATTAAGATATAACCAGTAGTATCCACAAATGGGTGATCAAGGCTAGTCCAGAACAATCAGCCTGTTACCAGTACGCCTAGATCAACAGTGCAGCATCCACATAGCCACTGGAAATATTTTGTCTGCAAACAAACCAAAAAAATTGACGTCATACTGTCTTGTAATGACTAAAATATTCAAATAGTTCTCTGTGAACAAAACACACTGTCCACAGACTACTCATCACAGAGTGAATAAAAATAAAACGTGCACACCTTTGCAGCCTTATTAGTAATTACAAGTCCCTAGTCTCAGCTTCCTCCATCTATTCAAGGTATCATTGTGTGTTCTGAAACCAGCTGATGATACTCTCCCTAGAGAAATAATCCTGAATCTTCTCAAATTGAGAGGAAATGTCTAGCTAAAAATTAAGGGCAGAGAAGTTGTAACCATGAAGAGTTGAAGACTGCTGGTATCACAGAATCACAAAATCACAGAATAGTCTAGGTTGGAAGAGACCTCCAAGATCACCGAGTCCAACCTCTGACCTAACACTAACAAGTCCTCCACTAAACCATATCCCTAAGCTCTACATCTAAACGTCTTTTAAAGACCTCCAGGGATGGAGGTAGGTAACTACCTCCAGGTAGTTACCAATTTCCCACAACAGCCCCCAAAGTTTCATATCCCACACCATCTTCTGCAAGGACAGCTACATCTTCATCATGTTTGTTGAATGTCTTCAAGGCTGGGGAAGAGGAGTGTCAAACAGGAAAGAAATTTCCTAAATAATTTTCAACTTAAATACCTTTTGGGGAAAATAAGATTGTTTCTGTAATTCATTGTTTTAAAGTAACTTGCATAGATCACAATGAACATCAGCAAGCATACACATCAGACACTAGCTAAATGCAAGAGACAGGAGCATTGGGATTACATGATATTCAAATACACTAGTAAAGCTAATAGATTGCTATTATCCCTACCCAAAACTATGTTTTGTGCATTATCATTGAAATCAAGGTGGAAAACCACGCAATAGTCTGCTTCACTTGGCAGTTTCACTTAAGTATACAGTAAGAAGTGTTCCAGTTTGAAAATCTAGCTATCCTGTTATAACATTTTAAATTCTCTTCATTAACATAAGAGGAAAAGGAATCACAGAATGGATGTTTGACTAGGATCAGTATAAGAGCATCAAGCAAGACTTAATTCCAACTTCTATATCCATTACAGGTTTTGGTGTTTATGGGAAGTGTTAAAATGTACATGTTCAGTCTGGCCCAGTGACTTTCTCCCTTTTGATTTATAGCAAGGAATAGTGCAGCACATTACCTTTCGTTTTTTGGCTTGCACAGTTCTGGTTTAAAGGCTGAAGAATGCGATGGAAAGCAAAAGTCACAGGAAACTTTTGAAGTCATTTAATCTATTGCTCAATTTTCAGTCAGATCATGCTCCTGAATGTATCAATTTCAGGACTATAGGATGTCACCCTGTGAACCCTATGGCCTTTCTTCTCAAATGAAATTCAGACAACTAAATCCTTTACATTTAGAGCTAGATACATAAATACCTTTGAGAACCTGGATCTAAATGAGCTTAAACAAGGCCTTTGAAACTAGAATCACAGTTTTCCCATGCCTATGCTGGACTTAAAGTTATGAAGAGACTTGCCCAGAAGCAGGTCCAAATGGCTGAGAAACTTGTCTCTTGAGCCTCCCAGGCCATATGCACAAGCACTCACACTTGAATCCAGCCAAAAGGTTTTTACTCTCCCCTCTGACACATTCGATATAACAAGCCTCAGTAAAGGAGTCACACCAGACAAAGTAAGTGTCATATAGGGTTTCATATGTACTAGGGAGGCTTCACCTCTCTCCTTTTATTTCCCTTTCTTTTCTCATGCGCACTTGTTTACAACAATGCTAATGAATTAACTCAAAACAACAGTTATTGCAATGAGCAAACAAGCACAACGTAACTGACAACTGTAATCAAAACCCTGATTCTCCTCAGGTGTGGGATCTGAACTGCATATGAAACAGAAGAAAATGACAGGGACATTTCCAGGATTTTTATATATGTGTATATATATATATATATATATATATATATATTTAAGATAAAAAAGATGACAGTGATCTTTCTTTTATAGGAATTCCAGCAAAAATAGTTTCAAGAAACCTTCTCCTAATATAGTCATAGAGCATCACATGATAGAGTGAAAAGCCAGCACTAACTTAAATAATTGTCTTGAGAAGAGGGTGATATTACATACACAGGTCTATTTCCACAGAGAAAACAAAACATTATTTTCTACTCCCTATGTCTTAGAGTCTACATATAGACTTTTTTTTTTTTTTTTAATTAAGGTGGCCATGTTGCAGTGCTTCTTGATACTGTTCAGGCAAGTCAGTATCTGTAACTCAACACAAAATAACTGGTTTTATACGACAGCACAAATACTTCTAGCTGATAACAACAACAGGTTTATAGACTCCAAAGCACTCAGTTATAGGGTCCATCCCCTACCTGTTTATTATCAACACTTGATTTTGTCCAGGATGGCTCACAAAAAAAAGGAGGCCCAATATATTTGGGCAAGTACATAGGTTTGGGTTTGTTTGTTTGAAATTGCTCCGTAAAGAAAAACACATAGGGGAATTGTGAATATCACTTAACATACAGGAGAACGATGAGAGCTGGATGCTAAAAAGTCTTAAAAATTTATCATAAAAACCTGTTTTACACAAAACCTCTTCTGTTTATAAGATGCATAGGACTTTTCCCTTTACTACAAGGTTTTTCTAAACACAGTGAAGTGGAAAGGACACAGGTCTTTTGGTAAAATCAGACAGAAATTTTAAGGATGAATTCATAAGGATTCACAAACCAGGGGACAGCCTCACCACACTAGGAAGGACAACCCAGAAGCTGGGGACAGCCGCAGCACAGGCAGGGCAGGGCCCCCACACGCAAAGACACCGCTGCATTGCACAGGAAGCAGGATGGGGCTGGTGGCAGCCAAGGGCTCCGATGCCAGTCCTGTGGTTAACAGACAGGGGAGAGGTGTCAACACAAGCCTAGGGTCAGCGTGGAAGCCCAAATCACCAGGTCTGCATAACTATAGGACTTCCTACAGAGCAGTTCTGAGCTTAAATGAGGTTCCTGGGCCCATGTGCAGGGAGTTGGGGGGATGGAAATCCCAGGTGAGGCTGGTCCACGTCATTACGACCTGCTGGTGCTCTCAGGGCCCTGACAGTGGGGATTAAACAGACATTTGTACAGACTTCTGAATTATATATAGATGGGTTAAATAGAAGACGTGTGAAGATGTCACTCCCATAAGTACCTGCTCTGCTTCTGCTTCTAAGTGTCTAAATCCTAGGAATGCTTTTAATCAACACCTGTATCGTGGCATTTAATGGACATGAACTGGTTCTCCTTAGTGCTGCTTCAGTCCAGAACCAATATCAGAAGAACACAAAATGGTTCAGTGGCTTCCAATCAGCTCCACAGCCCACTGCTCGTTAGAGTTCTCAGGCTATTTTTAACACCAATTTAAGAAATAAAAGTTATTTAAAACAGGCAGCATAAAAAGAAGTATCATTTGCTTTAGATGATTATTATGTGCATAGTAATGGCAGGAAGACTACTGCAAATGTTTTCCAACTCTTAAAAAAAGAAGAACACTTCCTTTCCTCAATATATAATTTTGAATTTTAATTTAGATAACTCAGATTATTTACTGGCAACAAAAAATGCATATTCATGAGGTCTGATTTACTATAATCTTTATTTCTGATGTTCTGCATCTGTGAATACTTGAAGTACTTGAGTTTGCATTCATGGGCAATTATACAGGAATATCAGAGTAGCAACAGATTGATTTGTAGTTAAGAGTTTAGAGCAGAGACAGACAATCTGTTTTCTTTCAGAAGGGCTGTGGGACTGATGCTTCCACCTTCATTTTTAACCAAATAACTTTTTCTTTCCTTCTCAAGATACAAATCAAGGTCATTATAAATGAGGGTCGCACAAAGGTTTTTTAGATGTATCTATTTCACCAGTAGTAAGCAAATGTCTGAGGAGAAAAGTTACATATATAGCAAGTAGAAACAGAAAAGCTGGATCCTATTTAAGTGAACGGTGCTTCAGAGGGGAAGTTAGACACACTATTTTGGACATCCCGCCTTTGCACCCAACGACTCTCTCAAGTTCCTTCATGCTTATTTCCACTGAGCCTTCTAGAAATCCAAGCACTTAGTATGCAAAATACGTTTTTTCTTAAACTCTACATCTCTAACCAAGCTTTTTTTTTTTTTTTTTTTTTTTTTTTCCTGGTCTTATCTTTCTTGTTAATCATCACAGCTTTCTGAAGTTTCTTCTAATAAAACAAATTTTATTCATTTCTAAAGGTAAACCTAGGGTGAATGAAAGAAATCGATAATAAACCAGTGATAGGTACAAAGGGAGGAAACAGGATGAATAAAGCTTTTGACAAATATATTTAGTAAATAAGACAATAAAACTAACTGATGCACAAAACAGTCGCTCTCAGTTTTACACTTACGATCCTTCACATGAAGGAGCACAGCTGCACAGGCAGGCTCTCCCTCCTCTTCCCCTCCTCGTGCAACAACCCAGCACTGAGCTGTGGCCATGACAGTGGTCAACACACAAAGAGGGAAGGTGCCCAAGGTGCTTTCGAGGAATAGAGGCTAACAGCTGCTTCCATCTTGCTCTCGGCCAACTGACTACCATAAAAAGCCCCTGATACTGCTACAACCAGCTGTACCTCCTGGAGCGTTTCCTTACCTAATGGAACAGTGAGTTGGACTACTGCTTCCTCTGTCACACACAGGAATCATCCTCTCCTTGTGCTGGCAAGGACACCTAGTGGTCGTCTAGGATCTCACTGCCATGCTAGATCTGTTAAGAATTAGATGTCAGTTTCTGCTAAAAACCTGACCGTCATTCCACCTTATTTCTCATCCCATGGCAATACAAACGTTTACTGACCACCTCCTGCACATAGGTGCAAGCAAAGGAACAGGACCCAGGAAGAGGGAAAGCAGTCGAATGACACGACACAGATTTTACCTGACCTCGGCTGCCTTGTAGGGACAAGTTAAAAGAAAGCAGACATTCAAGACAGCCGCAGAAATTTTGTGTAGGAAAGCTATGATGCAACATTTTTTAAAACTCCTCTTCTGGGTAGATATATTAATATTAGAGAAGAACTACAGCGAGAGCTATAGTGAAAGAGAAAAGTCATGTAAAGGCTTTAAAGCTCAGAAAAGTATAGTTTTGAAACCACATCCTGAAACACTTGGAAACTGAATGCTTCAGTCTCGCTTCCCTTCACTCCTGGCTGTCTCAGCAGGCCGCCGCAGCAGGAGGCAGGAGAAAGCGCCAGCTCCTGGGCTCATGATGCAAACACCACCAGGCTCAGGCGGCTGCACCTCCCATCCGCGCTCAGGGGCTCTCCGGGAAAGGAGGATCCATCTCCACTGGTGCTGCAAATGCACCTGCAAGTCTTTTTTAACAAACTTGGCATAAAGGATGTGGACAGACAGATGGTTTTGCTCTGTGGTGTCAATTAACTTCACCTTATTCTCTCAAATATATTGGAAGCAACACAAGATTTTAGGTTGTTTTTTGTTGGTGGTGGTGGTTTATTTATTTATTTATTCTTTCCATGGGCTAAATTAAAAACATCTCTGCATTTAAGCATTAAAAACACTGGTGGAGAAATAAGTATCTACATGCCTTAGATTTTTGCAGGCAACATAAATTGAAAAGAAACAAGATTTCTGAACTATAAAGAAATGAGATAAAGGCTTCTCTCAAAAAAATGGCAAGCAAAGTCAAGTTAGCCAGTGCTGTAAAGATAACCAGCCACAGAGTTCACATAAGCCATTTGCTACACCAGCAACAGTTGAAATAAGTCTCACTTGAGAATTTTATCTCTGTAGACAGTAGGAAGAAACAATTTTGTGCCCTTGCAGATAGATATTTGTGACCTAATTCGTATTGTATCTGTGCTGAACTCTTACAGCACGTCCTAAGCAGAGCTGCCAGGCACAGCAGCTCGTTCACTGTGCTGCTGAGAAGGAAGTCCTTGGCCCTTGTGTCCAGCGTTTGTGATGAAGAAAACAATTATCAATCTTTAGTGCCTTACATAGCAATGTACTGACAGCATTTGTTGCCCTCATTTGACAGTTTCAGTCCTGTTTACCAAATTAAAAATAAATAAATAAATAGGTTTACTTTCAACATTTAAATATTATTTTATTGTGTTCACATGGTCAAAACTTGACCAGCTGTCCAACTGCTGCACAGGGTTTAGAAGAATTTGTTTCTCCGTAGGGAAAGATAAGGTCTTCAGGGAAGTGACTACGAGAAGCAGGAAGCTAATAGCACAGTCTGGCACACGCAGAACCCCAGTGTTTACTTTTGTTCTCTCGTGAACATACTGAACCACTTGTGCAAGTCATCTTCCTGTCACCTCTTACCTGATAAGAAAGTGAAGGGAAAGAAAAGCTACCATCTGTAAGGACTCTGAACATATAACACACATGGAAGAAAATTTTGTGAGAGAAAGACTACTGTAAGACAGGAGGAGTATCAGTTCAGAAAAACGTCAAAGTACAAGAAAACCCCAGAGATGTGCTACCGGGTTTGATGGCTAACAACAAACACTGCCTACGCACCGCTCAGACAGAGATACGCTGCACCTGGAGCACTGCAGACACGCCGGGGGAGGCCTGCACTTGGCAGCACAGCACAGCAAGATGCAGAGCATAGAGGACTAGCAACAGCCACCCAGGGGAGGGAAGTCTTTGATGCTTATGTCAGCTTCCAATTTTAAATCATTTGAGAACTAAGGCAAAGTGTCTCTTTTCCATAGCAAAGCAATAAATCATACTGCTTAGCAGGATGATTTAGCAGGATGGCAGTTCATATCACGCAGTCAGATCTGCATCTGTGTGTACTCTTAAGAGATGTTCACTTAAGAGTTGCTACTATATCACTTCCTTTGGAATAAGGATTTTATCGGTTCACATAGCCCAGGTTAAACACCCATTTCTTTGCACTTCTAAGTGCAGAATGACAAAACACCAAGGAAGGAGTATAAGTAACTGTATGCCTTAATGTATACAGGCAACAGTAATTGAAGGGAAACAAGATTTCTGAACTAAAAAGCAATGAGAGAGTTGCCCAAAGAACAATATAGAGCATAGTAAGTTCAATGCACACTTAGAAAAATCTCTTGAAGGAGTAGGTTACCTTTTAAAGAAGCATGAGTGGCAGATAGAAAGCATTTGTTAATAAAGAAAAGTGTTTTGATACAGATGTTACTCAGATGCGCCTAAGTTTTACAAGCTGTTTTATTGTTAGGTGGGTAAGCAGCTCTGTTGTAACTCACCACAAAGTCCTGCAGATATAGCTTTGTGCAGCACTGTGGTATGGCATGTGATGACATGATTTCTAACAGCATTTTTATCTCAGTATGTAGAAGCACTGCAGTTACAGTGGCTGTTCCCAATTCCTCTTTACATTAATTACTTACGTTGTATAAAAAAAAGGATGCCACCTATCAATTAACAAAGATTCCAAAGCTTATCTCAGAATGACAGACTAATCTCAGGTTTAAGTAAAAAGTGTGGTTCAACGCTCAACTGTGAACATTTTTACTTCAAAGGAGCATGCAAAAAGTCTATCAGATCTTCACATGTCCTAAGCAAGAAGGCAAAACCAAGAATCAGCATGTCCCCCTGCCAGGCTTCCCTTCAAACTGTATTCTCTGAAGAGCAAGGAAAAGGCTCAAACAAAATCGGAAAAGCACTTATCAGCCCCTAGAACCAAGGAAAGAGACCAACAGCAGCACTAGGCCCTGGGTCCCTTGGATATCTGACAGGCATGTCAAGAGATTAAACAGAAACCGGTATCATTTTAAGCCTTATGACATATAAGATTTCAGCATAACTTAGATCCATGTTCTAACAAATGGGATCCTGAAGTTAAATAAATCAAATTATACCGTAGTCCCCTCTCAAGTATCCTAAACTGATAAATGGCCTGTAGAGGTATATAACTTTCCTGAAGGAGGAGGAAAAAAAAAAATGAAAAGAAAGAAAGAAAGAAAAAAGTCTTTGTTGTAGTCATTTGGGAAGACTAAATTTGTATTGCACTTCTGGGAAGGCCATTGCTTCGTCTTTTTCCAAATGTTTCCAAAACAGACACACACAGTGCTGTCATTTGCATTTAGCCAATGTTTCTGAATAGTGAAAAGTAAACATAATTCTCATTACTGAAGAAAAATCTCTTGCAATTAATTTTTATTTTCCACAGTCTGGGTTAAGGAGAAAGTAATTTCACAGCATTAATCCAAGACACATAAAGATAATGCAAACAATTGCAATTTCTTGCAGCTGTAATACAAAGACCTACCTCCCGGAGTAAATCCACCACATCATTCCTTTCAGGTAGCAGGGGCCAGAACTCACACACACCAGATTGCAGTTCATCGTTACTGGGGTGCAACGGTATAAGGCACGCCCCGCCTAACAAAAATACCCTGCTGTGAACAACAGCTGTATTAGTATCACATCTGTCAGCTCATTTGTTTTATGTGAGTAAATGCATGTATTTATTTTTATGATTGCTAAACTGAAAACATTGAGCTACAGGGGAGGGCAAAACATTGCCAAGAACAGGTGTTGGCTGTTTGAAATTTGCCACAATCAGAAGGGCAGCTCATCCTTCCTCCATTAAAAAAGAAAAAAGGCAGAAAGCAGATTTACTAATGCTTGGAACAAGTGTAAAAGAAACATCTTTGGAAACAAAAGATGCAGAGAAAGACCCTGACTTGTCTGTTCAGTTGTATCAGCAGGGCTAACTAGGAGGGGTGGCAGAAAAGCTGACTAAAGGTTAAATTAGTCATTCAGCCTTCCTGTTAGGAACATTTTTAAATAACAGACAAGCTGATAGACTTCACTGAAGAAAAAACATATTTTCTTTCTGAGGGTAGCTATCACTAGGCTGGTCACAAGTGGTGTCCCTCAGGGGTCGGTCTTGGGTCCAGTGCTCTTCAACATCTTTGTCAACGACACAGATGATAGAATCGAGCGCACCCTCAGCACGTTTGCAGATGACACCAAGCTGAACAGTGCAGTTGATACAATAGAGGAAAGGGATGCCATCCAGTAGGACATGGACAGGCTGGAGAAGTGGGCCCATGAGAACCTAATGAGGTTCAACGAGGCCAAGTGCAACGTGTTGCACTTGGGCTGGGGCAATTCCAGGTATCTATATGGACTGGGAGAAGAAGACTTTGAGAGCAGCCCTGTGGGGAAGGACTTGGAGGTCCTGATGGATGAGAAGCTGGACATGAGCCAGCAGTGTGCACTTGCAGCCCGGAAGGCCAACTATGTCCTGGGCTGCGTTAAAAATGGGTGGCCAGCAGGGAGAGGGAGGTGATTATCCCCCTCTACTCTTGTGAGATCCCACCTAGAATACTATGTGCAAGTCCGGTGTCCCCAGCACAAGAAGGATGTGGAGCTCTTGGAACGGGTCCACAGGAGGACCACTAAGATGATGAGAGGGCTGGAGCACCTCTCCTATGCAGAAAGGTTGAGGGAACCGGGCTTGTTTAGCTTGGAGAAGAGAAGGCTCCGGGGAGACCTCATTGTGGCCTTCCAGTACTTGAAGGGTGCGTATGAACAGGAGGGGGAATGCCTGTTTATGTGTGTTGGTAATGATAGGACAAGGGGGAAGGGTTTTAAACTAAGGCAGGGGAGATTTAGGTTGGAAATTAGGAGGAATTTTTTTCACTCACAGTGTGGTGAGGCACCGGAACAGGTTGCCCAGGGACGTTGTGGATGCCCCATCCCTGGAGGCATTCAAGGCCAAGCTGCATGTGGTTCTGGGCAGCCTGCTATAGTGGTTGGCAGCCCTGCCCAGAGCAGGAGGGTTGAAACTAGATGATCTTTAAGGTCCCTTTCAACCCAGGCCATTCTATGATTCTATGATCACCTAGGGAGTACTAAAATATTGGGACTTTCTGAGGGAATTTCTGAAAAACAGAAGGACTAACTACAGGTGAGCTCTGAAGGCCTTCTGAAATTCAGAGAACTTCCTCCCATCTGTGACATAGATATTACTTGAACATTTATACATGTAATGCAAAAGAAGTTCAGGGCTGTCCACCACCTCATTTATCAACATGCATTTTCTGTGAGGAGTCAGAAGATCAGATACATGAAGTTCGCCTTCCTAAAAGCTCCTTGCATTACAGGCAATGTCAGTTCACATCTCAAAAGAATTTTAAGCCTCTCACACAATTCACAGTAATCACCTTTAACCAACTTAAAAGACACCATACCCATTGTCTGTCTACAAAATACTGCCCTTCCCCATTTGCTGGAGAACAAGTCTTACGAGGAGTGGCTGAGGGAGCTGGGCTTATTCAGCCTGGAGAAGAGGAGGCTCAGGGGCGACCTTATCGCACTCTACAGGTACCTCAAGGGAGGCTGTAGAGAGGTGGGGGTTGGTCTATTCTCCCACGTGCCTGGTGACAGGATGAGGGGGAATGGGCTAAAGTTGTGCCAGGGGAGGTTTAGGTTGGATATTAGGAAGAACTTCTTTATGGAAAGGGTTGTTAGTCACTGGAATAAGCTGCCCAGGGAGGTGGTTGAGTCACCATCCCTGGAGGTCTTGAAAAGACGTTTAGATGTAGAACTTAGGGATATGGTTTAGTGGAGGACTTGTTAGTGTTAGGTCAGAGGTTGGACTCGGTGATCTTGGAGGTCTCTTCCAACCTAGATGATTCTGTGATTCTGTGATTCTCACCGTTTATAGAATACTGACATTCAATTCCCATTAAGTACGAGATAATGGGACATTTATCAGTTTAAAAAATAATAATAATAATAACTAGGGCTTTAAGTACAGCTCTGCAATATTAAGCAATTCCATTTACTTGTCCTGAAGGCAGTTCTTAAGTGGAATATGTTCTGCTCTGAATATTGTTAAACAATTTGAAGTGTTTTTCAGCAATAACATGCCTTTTCCAGGTAACATTATCGCATTTCTTAACAGAGAATTTAAAAAAAAAAAAAAAAAAAAGAAAGAAAAAAAGAAAGTTGTACAGGACTTGACCTGCTACCCACAGCACAAATTGTATCTTCTGCAGGCTCTCCCCTCACTTCCACGCTTCACCTCAGTAATTCCCGGCTGTTCCCTCAGCAGAAAGCCGAGGGTTATCCCACTCAGCCAGACAAATACAAACAAACATGGGAAGTGAGTGGGAGTGTATTTTGCAAGGGACCACCTGAAGCTTGCCGACTCGGGCTGCTTTAAGCAAAAGGCTAAGGGAGTCTCTCAGTTAATTCTGACCTACCACAGAGATGCCAACGTAAGTATTTAAGAGAGACGGGAGAGTCTTATAAACCGCCGCCTCAGGAGGGAGCCGGGGCTTACCGCGGCTAGGGGCGCACGCCACGGACCTCCGCGGCCACGGCACGGGAACGCGGCGAGGCCGAAGCTCCCGTCGCTGCCCGGCCGCACTCGGCGGGGAGCCCCCGTCCTGCACCTTGTGAGGCCCCGCGCGCCGTCTTGCTGTGCGCCACCAGAGGGCGCCGCGGCGCCCGCCCCGCTGGGCTTAAGAGGCGCCCCGCCCCTCCAGCCGTGAGCGCTCCGTGATTGGGCTGCATGTCAGTCCATCAGCGCGCAGCCCCGCCCTCTGCCCGGCGGAGCGGAGCGCCTCGCGGAGCGCCTCGCGGAGCGGAGCGGTTGGGGCCGGGCGCGGCTGCATGGCGTGCTGGGGGCTGCGCCTGCGGGTGGGCGCCGCGCCGCGCTGATCCGCGCCGCTCGGGGCGGGCGGCACCACCTCGGGCCCTTCCTTTGATCGACGGGAGCAGCGAGGCGGGGGTCAAGGTACGGGCGCGGGCTGGGCCCCGGGGTTCGGGCCGCGCCGGGTCGGGGCGGTGGGGCGGGGGCCGCCGCGGCCGTTCCCCCCCGTGCAGTGGGCAGCCCGAGCCGCCGCCGCCCGGGAGAGCCCCCTGAGGCGAGGGGGGACGGGGACGGGCCCGGGCTTGTCCCGCGGAGCCGGCGCCTGCGCGCTGCGGGGACCTGGCGGCTGCTGCCCCGCTGCGGCGTTGCTGGAGGGTGCGGGGAGTGCCGGGGGGGGGGGGGTGGGGGGGGGGGAACGGCTGCTGGGGGCCGGCAGGGCCCGGGCTCCGAGGGGACCCCAGCTCCGCGGTGTTAGCTGTGCTGACGTTTGTTTTCCTTCGCAGATGATAGAAACGCTTGTGACAACCGAAGCGCAGGAGCTGCTGTACCAGCTGACGGCCTTGCTGGAGCAGGAGCTGAGGTGTCAGCCCAAGGCCTCTGGCCTGAGACTCGTCGAAGCTGCCCACGATAATGGCCTCCGAATGACTGCCCGCCTGCGAGACTTTGAAGTGAAAGATCTCCTCAGCTTAACTCAGTTCTTCGGCTTCCACACAGAGACGTTTTCGCTAGCTGTGAATTTCTTAGATAGGTTCTTGTCAAAAATGAAGGTATGACTTCTTAAGGTATAAGCTCCCAGGCATCAGCTTTTGTTTGTTGCAGCCTTGCTCCTGGTATAAGTTAGCATGTCTTGCTTTCAGCTGGCTAAAGGTTAAGCTGCTTCCATAGGTCCTGATTGCACAAGAGATTAAAAAAATTGCTTTTGCTGTTTGGATTTTAGCAGTAAGAAAGCTGTTTCCTCTGACGAGGAAAAGGAAGAAGGCATCTGTTCCAACTTGAGGATGCCCTTAGGCTTGGAAATGCAGGAGGTATTAATGGGTTAGATCAAGACAGACTGTCTTGCCTGTTACACTTAAACAAGAACATCTTAAATTACTTTTCATTTTACTGCTGTTAAAACCTACCAGTGAGTCTCATGTATATCAAGAGGCTTGATGCTGTTCAGCATTTATTACCCTGATAAAATGAGTATTCAGCTAGCACTCCATTCTACTACATGTCTGTGGCATGCTGACAGGTTGTTAATTGTCTAATGAACCAGCATTACTACTGTTCTACTGGGTCAAGAACAAATGCTTGTTTTACTTGAATGTTAGTACATCCCTAAAAAAGTGGAAAAAAAAATAAACGGAGCATAATACTTCTGAATTCAAAATCTGTTTAAAAAAATAACTGTAATGAGTTTATGTATATAGAAAAGGATAAAAAAAATACTGGTATATGCCAATATGTACGACACTGTAGGTCCTAAAAGCTTCTGAGTAGGCTATTACAGAACCTCATTAAGAAACTATTTCCCACTCAAAATATATTTTTCGGCAGTGTTGTTCTTCGGATGAATGAAGCAGAATTTGTTGCTTGTAAAGGTCTCTTCATTTAGTTAAAGATTAAAATGTATGTGGATAAAGAAGTCTAATTGCTTCAGCATTTTAAAAAAACACCCATAATGTTTTCCTAAAATATGTTGGTGACTCTACTTTGGTGCTTAGGTGTTGAAATTACTGATCAAAAATGTCTTTTGAAACTAACAAGACAAACTGACTTCTCTTTAGGTACAGCCTAAGCACTTAGGCTGTGTTGGACTTGGCTGCTTCTACTTGGCTGTGAAAGCAACAGAGGAGGAGAGAAATGTTCCCTTAGCCACTGACCTGATTCGAATAAGCCAGTATAGGTTCACTGTTTCTGATATGATGAGAATGGAAAAAATCATATTGGAGAAGCTGTCTTGGAAAGTCAAAGCTACAACAGCCTTCCAGTTTCTACAACTATATCATTCGCTCATTCATGAGAATTTAAGTTGTGAAAGGTAAAATATCTAAAACTTACTTTGCTATTACTGCAGATGATCAGGAAGCCTTTGTAGAAAAATAACCAGGGAATATTACTCAAGCAATTGGCCTTTTGATACTCTTACAATAAATAATAAATAAACCCAACCCTCTTATTGGTAAATATCACGTGAGTATCTGTGGTGTAATATTATTTAAACTTAAAATGTTTGCCTAAAGTGATCCAAATAGTGTTGCTCTCTAAGCCCCAAAACAAGCCTGTTCAGCAGTGATGGTATAAAAAAAAATTCGTACTTACGCTGCACTAAGTACAGCCTCATTGCAAAGATTTCGAAATCTGATTTCAGAAAGAAGTTTGTTTGCTAGTTAGCCTTAAAAGTCCTTGCCCAGCCTATTTTGATGATAGAATTCTCCCCAGTGTAACACAAGATTTATTTTTGACATTATGACTGCCAAAACTGAGCACCTGTTTGACTGAAACTCTAGATCTTCTGGTACAAAAGAGGCCCCATTCTCACTCACCACTTCTCAGTTCCCAGAGCGGTACTGTCTTGATCAAGTTTGCGTTCTTGTGCAACACTGACTCATTTGTTTTCCTTACAGGAGAAAATACCTTAATTTTGAGAGACTTGAGACGCAGCTTAAGGCATGTCACTGCAGAATCATGTTTTCTAAAGCCAAGGTAAATGTCTTGAATGCACATAGAAAATAAGAGTACTGACGCTTAACAAATCACAGATCAAAAATGTCACATTTCCTCTTCTGTATTTTCCAGCCTTCTGTCTTGGCATTGTCTATTATGGCACTAGAGATAGAAGAACAAAAGCTACTGGAGTTGACAGAGGCATTGGAATTTCTGCAGCTGCATTCCAAGGTATGTACGGATATTGTTTTACAGGATGTAAATGCATGCAGGGGATAACTCACTGAGCAAAGGGAGGTCTGTTGGCATACTGGTTTCTCTCTTTTCATTCTTTTCTTTCTGCCATCTGGCTTGGAATCTTTTGTTTCCTATCTTATGTGAAGCAGCTAAAAACGCACATATAAAATAAAGATTTAACAAGTTACTGACGTGGGATTCTGTCTTGTTACTTAGATAAACAACAGAGAGTTGACCTTCTGGAAGGAATTGGTGTTAAAGTGCCTTACCGAATATTCCTCGAGCAAGTGTTCAAAACCAAACGTGCAGAAACTAAAATGGATTGTGTCTGGACGTACTGCACGGCAGCTTAAACATAGCTATTACAGAATAACACACCTTCCTACAATTCCAGAGACCAGCTCATAATAGGTAAAATACTTGTTTTTATCTAATAGGTAAAATACCAGAATACCAGCTCATACATGTAAAATCAGCTTCTGATAATATAGAAGTGCTTAGCTGTTAACTACCTCAAAGTTTCTTATTCTGTATAGGTAACCTGTTGGAGATGTGTAACTTAAACGTAGTAGGCCTGTCATGTAGAGGTTGGTCTGTTCTCGTGTTCATGCTTGAGCCAGTGCTGTACCTAAAGAAGTGGCAATATACGAATATACGAATACTGGAGAAGGAACTGATCCTTTGGCATGTTGTGGGAGCAGAAATGTGTTCTACAGACATTGGGACCTCATTCAAACTAAAATGTGGAGTAAAACTGGTAAAAAGGCAGAGGAAAAATTTAGCTTGCTTCTGTCATAAAAAGGAATCTGCTAAGAGTAAACAGTTGCCTATTAGAATCTGTCTCTTGCAATAGTTCAGTGAAACCAGATAAAATGAGGACAGTTGCATACAGTTTTATTTGTATAACTGTCTGTTTAGTTAAATCTAAAAGCTGTAATTCAGTTACGTGTGTTGCAGTTTATTAACTGTGGAAATCATGAACTAATTCCTTATCTAGGCTTTAATTCCAAGGGCTGCATATCTTATTTAACAGCTGTATTGCTGTTGTCTTGCTGTGCTCAAGTCTGATGCTTGATTTGGTTCTTGTAGAGAGTCCTTGAGTTGACTGTCTTCTGTGTTTGTTTGTTTGTTTGTTTGTACAGGAATACAGTAAAATGAGAGAACCATCCTGTGACCTAGTTCACAGGCAGATGAAGATTTGAGAAACCAAGTCTGAAACATGATCTTAATAATGAAGAACCCAAGTCATGGAAATACGTAACATTTCAGACTAAAAATCCTGGCAGCAAATGCATTCTTTTCTATGATGATTACAACAACATCCAGTGTCAGTTTTGGTCTTATTAGACCATTTACTATCCAAACAGTGAAAAACCACAATACTGATAGAAGAAATTTAACACCTTATAGTTTGTAGAGCAGCTTGTGAAGTCTAACCTTGTTTTACTCTAAGTGTAGGTGCCCAGTGGTGTATTAAATTAAAAAAAAAAAAATCTGGTTAAACTTTCCAAAGATTACAGGACATTAGGAAAATGTGCAGTGGCACAGTGCTGCAGTCTCAGGCAAACTAAAGACCATCTTGCTTAATATTGATGAGAATAGGAAATGCTTATCAGTGCACCTGACATGCTGGTTTGGCAGTGTCGTGTCCCTACAGGGCAGGGTACTGGCCTTTAATGTAGACACAAAGCTCTACGATACCTGCTGAGCATGTCAAGTACCTGGAGCAGGACGAAGAGGAGAAACTTGATTTCATTGCCTTGTAAAAGATAGTCACTAACACTGCATTGATAACTTCAGTGTTTTGTAAGAGATGCAGTTTGCTGAGATTACGAAGAGAGAGCACAGAAACTTCATGGTACGTAAGGCTGGAGAGAAACCACTGAGTTACCTGCCCCAAATCTGCCATTAGTCTTGCGAGGTTTTGCTGTACCAGAGGTAAATGCTGATGCTGAACGGATGGATTTTACAGGCACAGTAGGAACAGGGCTGTAGTCCCATAATGGCCTATAAGTAGGAACAATTGAGGTGAGAAACAACTCGAGATTGTTTCAACTCTCATCTGTTTAACAGTTAGCTTTGAGAAACACAGCTGCTCTGTTTTTTCCTGAAGACTGTGTCAGTACTTGAGGCATATCTTGCTTTTGGTACTAACATGAAAGTGAGTAATAAGAATGTGTTACTGGATGTAAGATGGGTAGCGGTGTTGGGGGAATGTTGCTGATGACCTCTTGAATTCTGTGTCACTGGAGCAGAGGCTGTTAGGGGTAGGCTGATACTAACTGCCACGTAAATGGATTTAGGGGAAAATGAGCGATGTGAATGTTCTGAATATAGTGTGGGCTTAAATGCTAGCCTACCAAAGCTGTCCCCTTACAGCTGATGCGTAAACCATTCTTAGCATATCTTAAACTAATTCTTCACAAAAGACTTCATACCAAAGCTCTGTACTAGACAAATCAAGCTTTCTCGTGAACTCATGGGAATGATTGCACTGCATAGCACTTGATCGAGTTTTCCATCTGCCAGTGCTCTCTGTGCATTGTGCTGGCCTCTGAAAAGCATACATGTGACTCAGACAAAGGGGTGGGCAGCTTACTGGGAGAGATGGACAAAGATGCAGTGTGCAATTCTACTGGTATTGTCATGTGTCAAGATACGTACCTTTCAATTAAACGTTGAAATGCAGTTAACCAAGCAACTTTGTTCCAATTTGTTATAAAGCATTGTTGTAGGAAGGCTATTAAGTGGCTTATACCTCAATACTGGGTGAGAAATGTCTGTGCAAGAGGTAAGGAAGGATATTTTTAAGAGGTTGAGGCTGCAGGAGAAGGGCTAGGGAAGAAACAAGAACAATCTCAATGTCTTTGGTAAAATTATGTCAGCTTGCTGACATGATTGCTCTAACACCTGTGAGACACAAAAGCAGCTCCACCAACAAGTTGACAAATAGTTTACACTATTCAAGTGTAACTTCATCTTTAATTGTTAATAGTGTATATTGCCTGCTTCTACAGATTGCAGTAAATGCAGTGCTTCCTTAAGAGTACATGGCACCTGACTTAGAGAGCCCAAGATTTCATTTTCTGGACTCATCTGAGCATTCCAGCTTGACTAGACATAAGTTTAGCTATACATTTCTGTACCCAACATCTTCACAGGGAGTAGTTGTGATAAACAAAGCTAAAGCTCTGGCGTTACTCTGTGCTTATCTTAAAGCAGAGCCATGAAAAAAATAGCTGTAGGCTATTTTGCTGCCCAGTGCTCGCTTATGTAACAGCAGCACTTCAATGAGTGCACAGGATCATTTCCTAGAGTGTGGGTTTATCTCCCTCCTGTATCACACACAAATTTAGGCATCTGTCATGCCTGTTACTGTGTCTAAGAAGGGATGGAAGTCCCCAGTGAGACTTGTGACATGGGACCCAACCTACCATTTGAAGTCCTGAATGCAAATTTAGCAGACATCCATTAAGAAAAGGCCTAAAATAACTTGTCATTTTTTTCCTTTTCATCTAGATGATTCCAAAACTTGCTGTGGACAAGAGAAGTAGCTATCCAACTAGTAAACCTGTCCTCTTAAAACAACTCAAAGCTGTGATGTCTTACATGTAAGCCAGCTTTAACTGTTATCACGTGAAATACCTGCACCAAGTAGTATTTTGCCATTGGCAGCAGTCTCATTTGTGCCTTAACTGCACCATCCAACTTCTGAACTACAACTGTGGCAAAGATACACTTAATACCAAACTATACCTACTTCTGTACACTAGGGCAAGCTCTCTAAAACCAAACCATGGCATTTGGACCTACTATATGTTTCTGTAAAGATGATGGGGGTAGAAAAATCACAATTATTTCAGGAGTACTGCTGGTTTGCTTGCTGATGCAAGAAAGCATTGGATGTAATTACAGGAAAAGCATTCATCAACAACTCTTGCTTTATTTTTGCCATATCCCAACTGAAATAATGATGTAATTTTTAAAGTAAGGTTCAACACTATCAGATGCTGCTGGCAGTCTTCAGGGGAACATGTGCTTAGGACCTACTTAAAGGCAACAGTTTCAGTGTTCAAAATACAACAGAATTTGGCAATGGTGTTTTCTTCTTGTTTGCCACACCACTCATCCCGTGTGATGCAGTTGGAGGGCTTCTGAGCTGCATCCTTAAGAACGAATAGAAAATTTGTGGTAAGTAATTGGCATGTGCAAAATACTAAATCACGTAGTAGCCAAGTTTAAGGTATGGCTATTAAACAGAACTAACTGCAGAAACCTACAGCTGCGCGCTCAGCTTATGTAAGCAGCTTGTACTGTATATTGGTGGCAAACAGATGCAAGATACTTCCTACTCCGTTCAAGAACTATTACATTCTCTTACTTGCAAAGTTTTAAATATTTCTACTGCAAAACTTTATGGCATTAACACAGTTATGTATACCCAGACTTTCACTTGACTTGTGCATTTTCCAGTAGCAGCTACCTGAGACCAAGGAATCACAGAATCATTAAGGTTGGGAAAGACCTTCAAGGTCATGTGGTCCAACCATCCCCCTATCACCCATGTCACCCACTAAACCATGTCCCTAAGCACCAGGTCCAACCTTTCCTTAAACACCAACTGGGGACGGTGATGCCACCACTTCCCTGGGCACCACCTGCACTCAATCCAGCTGCGGGCACATGCCTGCTGCCCCACAGCCTGGCTGCAGTTGCAGCACTCACAGGCCCATTCCTGGACATGCACACAGAACTGAGAGTCCCTTTTAGTGCTATATTTGGCAATGCAGTGGGTTGTAAAACCTCAGCTGAGGCAAGATGCAGTAGTTTATTAACCACTATTTTAGAATAACGTACAGATTCTTAGAGGGCTGCTAAAAGTGCAGGTCTGTTTCAAAAGTGCAGCTGTAGCCTTCCCACTATCCTTCTAGTTGCAAATTAAGAAAAAATATTCAGTAACTTCCTTATAGGATCCATCTTCAACAGTACAGATATTCTTACATAAAGACAAGTGGTATATTTATAACCAGCTAGTTTACTGTTGGTATCAGAGAAAAAGTGTTCTGCTTCAAGATGTTACTTTTTTTGTATACACCTTTTCATGTATTTTATCCCTTTAACGCTAGAAAGTTATTGCAGCTTACGAATCAGCTGCTGACACTGTCTTCATTCTGCTAGAAGAGACCTCCTTTCTCTTTGCTGAAGTAATTAGTTGCCAACAATCCACTGACTAGATCACTCAAGTCTTCACCAATTACATATTCCAGTCCTCCAGTACAATGTGTAATTTCTCTCCAGGAACACAGGTGAAAATTCAGAGTTCATTTTTCAAGGCTAGAAAAGTCTGGTCCTCCTTTGTTGTAATTTCCAGAAATTTCTGCACCACTGAAGTCAAATCCAGGATTCTGATGGAGATAAAGGATTAGTAGACAGATTTTTCTTGAATAGCAGTGACTTAAACAAAACAACATTTCCGTTAACGTGGTAACACTCTAACAAGGACATGCAGCTATCAACTTGTTAACCATTTGCCAGAGCACTGAAATTCTGCTTGGAGAATGCATCAACAAGTAAATGTCGACTTGCCATAGTTTGGTTGCCCACTACCAAAATTTGTAATGTCATTCTTAACTTGGCAAGCAATTATAACTCGGTGAAGAAGTAGTAAGGAAATTAACAAAATTTTCTAGCTTTTGATATCCCTTGAAATTACAATTTAAAGACTAAGTACCTGCCATGCTGGATAAACAAAATTGATAAAAATAGTATTTGTTGCAGCATGTAATGTGCCGATTTCAGCTGTCAGGTAATAATACATTGTCGTTGTACAACTTGCTGACATGAGTAAGAACAGCTGAGTGCTAAAATTGTACCAAAATAATTTAAGCAATTTTAGTTGAAGGCAAAGTAAAACATTTTCCAGCTAACTATTCTCCATCATCTGACATTACATGCAAACATCTTCAATAGAGTATGATGTTATGTTGTAGATATAGGTATGTTTTAATTCTAGATAATAGAAATTACACATGGCCTAACTTAAGTGAAAATTTGTTAGTTACGTATCAAAACCTTGAAATCGGTATCACTCTGACACTCAACTTTTCACTAGTCTTTCAGTGAGACTACAGACAGAGCAACCTCTTAAAAATACACTGATACAGAATGTTTACAGGTCTTTATCTAGTGAACTACAGTGTATGTTTCCATGGCACGAGACAGCAGATGTTTTACCCAGCTTTCATGCCCATTAACCTGCACGTGCAAACAAAATATAAGCAGTAATCGGGGACCTCTGACTTGCCTCTCTTTGGAATCGTTCCAGTGTAAGTTTCCTTTGCATCTGGTCTTGTACCCAAGGATCAGCAGCATAATCATTTTCTAACAGAGATGTCCAACAATTTCCAGCATCTCGATTTGTCTTCATCAGAACAATTCGTATCAGTTTTCTGTCTTCTATTGAATGAAGAGACATAAAAAACACCTATTAGACTGTCCTACGTGCAAGCTTTTTGCTGTTTTGCTGAATTCACTGTTAACATGTCAAAGCACAGGATTTCTTGAAGTAATTTCAATTCTTAATGCCAATGGAGTTATTAATAAAACAATTACCAAGAAACACAGCCTGAGGCAAACCAAGCCTATTCAGCCTACACTTTCAGGTCTGTAAAATACTAAAGCTGTTTTAAGGAATTAAAACACCGTTCACAAGTACTTCTATTCCAATATAAACTAACCTTTTAGAGAGTTCGCAACACAGAAAAGATAGAACCTATCAGTATATATAGATCAGCCATGGTAATAACAAAGTATTTCAGGTCAGGCTTTACAGGAGGTTATTACCAATAAAACCAGAACTAAGTTTAAGCAACGTGGAATTATAATCCATTTCTATTAAATGCAAGCAGTGTGAGGTATCATGAAGGTATTAGGAGGACATCTCAAAGGTAACATGTAGGTTGTTTAGTTCAATTTAATTGAGGAAGTACAGCATTATAAAGTGTATTTTGAAGAATGTTCACGTGCTGGAAAAGAGTAGGCTTCACTTTGCAATGTTTATTTACACTTCTAATTTTCACAATTAAGTTACCAAACGATGTTTATTCTTAATGGAAAATAAAACCCGTTGTAGGAGAGCATCGATAGGCACAGTCCACAGATGTGTTTTTCAGAAACTACTCTGAACACTGCAACATTTACAAAGCAACAGAGAAGTGTTATGCTCCTTTAAGTACCCTAGCCCAATTGTTAGATTGCTTTTTGATTCTCTTGGACATAGCTGTACCAGTGCAGTTTTAGTAAGGGTTTGCAAAAATCTTCTTACTACTCATTTCCTAAAAAGTAAACGTTAGTTCTAAGGAAGTGTTCCTAATTGCTTGAATACTACCTTCCCAGATGTGGCATTTATCTCCCAGTGCTTAATACCTTAGTCTAGGGCTTTTGTACTACCTTAGTTCCTTAGTCTGGCAATAACAATTATCATTCTTTACGGAGAATCATAACTTAATCAGAATCAGAAGAAAGCATTTCCCGTAACAAAAAAATGGGTCAACTCTTCCACAGCATATTGTGACAAGTTCTATTGTACTCCAGAACGTCATTTCAGAGACAGGTTATTACCTAACGTCCATGTTCCTTCATCAGCTATTGTAGAGTCAAAAAGTTTACCCTGCAAAAGACATCAACACGATTAGTTAACAGGAAAACCTGCTCAGTGACCAGTCCATTGAATTGCATAGTTTTACTCACAACTTAGCTGCCTTCTTGTCTTCAAAATTCCTTTGCAAGGAGCAATACAATCAGGCCTGACTAGCACAGGTGTGTACGTGGCCTATCAAAGTATTATGGTTACAGGGTTTGCTTTTTTTTATAATCAGGTATTTGATGTGGAAAACGTATGTTTAGTTTTAGTGTCCTAATTCATAGGAAGGCCTGTATTTCTCAGTGGGTAACAGGACTTTTAGTTAATTTGCCATCCAAATTCCCGTGTGCCCACTAAGGGTAACGCACACCTGTGGTGTAACATACGTACGTTACCGCACAAAGAATTGCTTTCCACCGGTGAGAAAGAAAATCTAGATTATTTTTTTCTGCTTTCAGCAGCGAACTTATGCCCACCGGCAGTGCCCAGACGCTTACAGAACAGAAGCGCAGATGGGGGTACCGCCTTGATGTGTCTGCCTGGCTTTACAACGCCGTCAGTTCGACTCCCCTGCTTCGGTTTGCCCTCCTCCCACCACAGCCCATCACCCCAGGGGCTGCCGGGGACACCCTGGGGACGCCTCCCACAGCCCGGGGACACCTCGGGGACCTCCCGAGCCCCGGGGACACCTCGGGGACGCCTCCCCCACCGCGGGGACACCTCAGCTCCCCCCGGCCGCTACCTGCAGCAGCTGCTGGCCCCCCACGGCCAGCGCCAGGTGGCGGCTCTGCAGGCTGCAGCTCACGTCCTTGGCCCGGGTGCCGGGCGGCACGTGCACCTCGATGAACACCTCCTCCAGCGTCTGGTACCAGCGGCCCCAGGGCGTCCCGCAGGGCACCACGCCGCTGCGCTCCTCGAAGGGAGCCGCCATGCAGCCCACTACCGGGGCCGGGCCTCTACCGACGGCTGCCCCCCCCCCAGCCCGGAACCGAGGGCACGGCACATGCGCGCAGCCCCTCTCGCCCCGCGGCGGGTAACGCGCGTGCTCCGCTCGGAGCGCGCTGATTGGCCGCTGGAGCCGGGAGCCGGGGGAGGCGATTGGCTCCCCGCGGCGCGCGGCCGTTGGCCCCGTTCGAATCGCGGCGCGGGGCCGGTGGCTGCCGCCATGGCCTCGTGTGGGGCGGCCCCGCGGCGCGGCGGCTGTGGTACGGGGCGGGGGGGCTGAGGGGAAAACGCGGCCTTCTCCTTTGTTCCTGGGGAAGGGCGAGGGGGGCGGGGAGAGGGGTCGGGAGTTTTATCGAGGAGTGGCTGGGGGGTGTTATCGGCCTCAGCGCAGTGAGGGTGCAGGCTCTGTCTTCTCGTCGTGAGTTCCGGCTGTTTGTGTCAGCTCCAGCTCGGGCCCCGCTGCAAGGTTCCCGTGACGGGCAGGCGTCTGCGGCGGCGAGGAGTTCGCTGTCCTCCGAAATGCACCATCGGGTTAGGAAACAGAGGGGTAAGTAGTCCTTAAAGTGTTGCAGAACCATTGGTATAATGCCTCTGAAAGCTACGCTTGTTAGCGCTTACGTGCTGTTACTGATTTGTTCTTTTTTAAAACGTTATTATTATTTGTTTTGCTTTGTTAATGGGGCTCGTTGCCCATCTTTCATCTCAACTTCAGCTGTAACAACATGTCTATTGAAGTTTTTTTCTATAAAGAATTTTATATGTAATTTCTGTTAATCAGGAGGGCCTACGTTTTGAGTTCAAACATATGATTCAAGTACTTCATTAGCTTTGTGTTGTGGTTTAACCCGGCCGGCAGCTAAACATCACACCCCTCCCTCTCTGGGATGGGGGAGAGAAATGGGAAAGTGAAGCTTGTGAGCTGAGATAGAGACAGTTTATTAAGACAGGAAATAATAATAATGATAATAGTACTACTATCAATAACGTGTACGGAACAAGTGATGCACAATGCAGTTGCTCACCACCCGCTGACCGATGCCCAGCCTATTCCCAAGCAGCCACCCCCCCACCCCAGCTAGCCACCCTATATGTTCAGCATGCCGTCAGATGGTATGGAATACCCCTTCGGTCTGTTTGGGTCAGCTGTCCTGGGTCTGTCCCCTCCCAGCTCCTGCTGCACCCCCAGCCTGCCCGCTGGCAGGACAGAGCGAGGAGCTGAAAAGTCCTTGGCATAGTGTAAGCACTGCTCTGCAGCAATTAAAACATCAGCATGTTATCAGCACTCTTCTCATCCTAATCCAAAACACAGCACCCTACCAGCTACTAGGAGGAAAATTAACTCTGTCCTAACTGAAACTGCGACACTTTGCTTTTAGTGACATTCTCATGGTTTACTAAGATGTAAGATACTCCTCAACTGAAAACTGACAGCACAAATCTGGATGGTGGTGGGGAACTTGGCAGAAGGTAAATTCTCAAAATAGGCTGTCATCAGGTAGTCTGCCTCTGAACGTTGTCAAGTGCCCAGCTGGCTAATACTGAATTGCTTGATGACAGTAGGAAAAACAGCTGGCCTGAAGTCCTGAGGCAAGTAGTTTAATAAGTAGATAGCATTCTGTCCTTCGTATAGAAAATCAATCAACTTTGTCTAGCTTGGTGAAACTTCTCTCGCCATGTGCACGCCCAACCTTTTCCTTCACCGTTCTTTTCTGCATCCTTCTGCAGGTGAGACAAATCAGAACAGTGAGAAGAATGCACCTACCCCTGTAAGTGGAGGGAGACCTGCATCTCTTGGATCAATGGTAAGACTCTTCTGTGGTATATGTAGCGCTACAAATTCTGGCTCCACCTCACCGCGACTACTCAAATCACCTAGCCCCTTTGTACAATTGCCATTAACCTATCTTGGTGAACTACGTATGGAACACATTATTTTGTGTGGATTCCTTAGTCACAAAGGAGGGAAATGGAGTAACTTTCTTTGGGATCATATGATGATTACTGGGGACTACTGAGTGGCGTGTTGAGTGGCTTTGCAAGGCTTTCTTTAATGTAGGTTGCTATGGGTTTGTTGTGGGGGGGGGTTATTTTTTTCTCTTACCATGTAATTGTGGTGCAGATGCTTCTATGTCAGATCTTGTTTCTGTTGCTTTTCTATGGTGGACAGGCCAGGGCATAAACACAGTGGTAAAAGAAACAAGGAGGGGACAACACTGTATATACTGGTTCTCAGTGCAATATGCAAGGAAATAGATGGGTTAATGAGTTGAATGGTAACCCTGACTTAGTAATTGAGTTTACTAGTACTCATGATGCAAGAAGTTAGGTGAACAAAGCAGAGCTTTAAGGTTAAGCTGAACTTAAGAGGTTAAAGTGTTTTTATTGAATTTAGGGGATGTGTATGTCTCAGGTTTTCTCAGTCTCCTTCCTGTCACAAAGGCCTTGAGCTGTCCATTCATAGTAGTGTTTACACAACGGTACAGTGGTAAATCTGACCCTAAGCTGGCCGATCTGCAGGAGAGAGACGTTTGGTTTTGATATTATGTGTGTCTTTAACAGTGTTGCCTACTGTTATGCTGAACTGTAATGTTAAATTAATATGCAGCGAGAAATCAGTTAAGTATTTCTAATGTTTGTTTTCAAAAGCCAGTTAGTGGGAGTCTGAAGCCTAGAAAAGATCTCATACTCATGAAAGAGAAAAAGAAACAGAAGACGCTGGAGAAGGAGGTATGAATACATTATGTGAGTGTAATTCTGGAATATGTTTACTGCTTCCCATAATCAAAACGATAAGCTTACTACTAATCTATGTTCGTTTGTCTCAGATATCACACCATGCCTTTCTATTCCACAGCCAAGAAGGAGAGTTTTCTTCTCTCACCAGTTAAAGCAAAGACTATTCTAACTTTTTACTGAAATATATTTGGCTCACTAGTGCAAAATAATTCAGCTGAGATTTAGGACTGCAAATCTATGGCATTTAACAATGTGGAATTGTGATAGTCTCGTCCTTTTCTGTGAATGATAAATTTTAAGATGTGTGTTCTGAATGAAAGTCAATACAGTTTAGATGCTCACCCTTTCTAGGAAAACAAAAGACATGACTTAATGATTATTTAATAAAAATTATACCATTAAATAAAAAAGAATACCTGTTATGTTGTAGATTCGTGCATTAGTGAGAGAGCGTGGAGAGCAGGATAAAAAACTTCAGGCTCTGGATGAGGATTTTGTTAAGATTGAAGCTAAGCTGAGTGCTGCAGTTCAGGAGAAAACGTCTCTTTTGGCAAACATTGCTTGCCTGAAAAAACAGCTTCTGGAACTAACAAGAACCAATGAACTACTAAAATCTAAGGTATTCAAACAAATATATCACCTATTTGCTTTGACCTTGTTGTTACTGAGTTCCCTGGTGAAGAGGGAACTTGCCTGTTGATGCATTCCCTGTGCCCCTTCGTGACCACGGTATAGAACACATCTTGAGATATTGTGGTTGTCTAAAGACAGAGCTGGACTCGCTAACATTGCTGTCCAGGACAGACAGAGATCAGTGGTGTGGTTGGTAAGGGGATGTTCTTTTGGCAGCCTGAAGAGTGATCAATATGAAGCTGTTATGCTTATTGATTTGCTATTTATTTCTAATAAGCTGTCTGAAGATGGTGTGCAGAAGAAAATGAGCAGCTTGTGCATGGAGTTAATGAAGCTCAGAAACAAGAGGGATGCTAAGGAAAAAGTAAGCTGCTTTGCGCTGCACGGGATAATAACTGAGCTGTTCAGGAACTGACAATGAAGGTCCTGCAGATTGTGCTTAGTTTCAGTCCTCTATTCTGTAGTTTCTTCTACTTTTTGCTCAGTGGAATTATAAAAAAATCTTGATTTTGCTGTTGATGTGTAAAGTATCTCTGAGTAAGTCTGAGGAAGGAAGCCTAGAAATACTTCTGTAACAGTATCAGTCTGTTGGTCAGATTACTCATATTGAAAAGTGGTTGTACCTGTGGTTTGAAGCTTAGACACGTGTTTTCTGGGTGGTGATTGTCTAATTTTAACAAATGGCTAATATCTTTAGAGATGGATAATTTGAATATAGGAGTCACATTTAGCATAGTAGCAAGTACTGTAATTAAATCCTGGTTATGAATTAATTTCAGTTTCTCTGTCTTAGACAATGGACTTATATTTGTGTTTGTTTTTTTAGACTGCACTTGCAAAACAGGAAGACATGGAAATGAAGCTGCAGGAGGTGCAAAGGAATCTAGCACATTCAAAAGGAAAAGTAGCGCAGTTAGAAGAAAAACTGTAAGTGGTCATGTAGGGAATGCGCTTAGATGGCAACGTATCTGGGCTTAGCTGCATATACTCACAGCAAGCATATAGTCTGGGGGGAGATAAAGGTCTGGAATGAACTTGATGGAAAGAAGCTTGGCACTGGCAAGTTTTCACAGAATCACAGAATAGTCTAGGTTGGAAGAGACCTCCAAGATCACCAAGTCCAACCTCTGACCTAATGCTAACAAATCTTCCACTAAACCATATCCCTAAGCTCTACATCTAAACGTCTTTTCAAGACCTCCAGGGATGGTGACTTCCCTGGGCAGCCCATTCCAATGCCTAACAACCCTTTCAGTAAAGAATTTCTTCCTAATATCCAACCTAAACCTCCCCGGCGCAACTTTAGCCCATTCCCCCTTGTCCTGTCACCAGGCACGAGGGAGAACAGACCAACCGCCACCTCGCTACAGCCTCCCTTCAGGTACCTGTAGAGTGCAATAAGGTCACCCCTGAGCCTCCTCTTCTCCAGGCTAAACAGTCCCAGCTCCCTCAGCCGCTCCTCATAAGACTTGTTCTCCAGACCCTTCACCAGCTTCGTAGCCCTTCTCTGGACTCGCTCGAGCACCTCCATGTCCTTCTTGTAGCGAGGGGCTCAAAACTGAACACAGTACTCGAGGTGCGGCCTCACCAGAGCTGAATACAGAGCCTTACGCTCAGGGGCCTTCTGCTCTTACCTAAAATCCCAGTGCTTGAATATGAGTGGATGTTTTACACTTACGTTGAAATACATAAAGCTAATAACGCAGGTACTGCAGTTCATAGTGGGAAGCAATGATGATTTGTCTAGCTAATGCAGCCCCTCGAGCATATTTGCTCATGGTGGAAGGTGGTTTAATATCTTTAGTACAAATGAGAAGACCATATTGAATAAAGAACAAAAGAGCATAGAATCACTTCTCAGAGTCAATATGAGTTTGTCAGCCACACTGGATTATGGAAAGAACACATTACTCTCAAGTTGTGATCAAATGATTCATTTGTGACTTGCTTATATGTAAACAAATAGCTTAGAAATATCTCTGAAGTGTTTCAATACATCCATCGTGAAAGGTTCTTCATTTTTAGATCTGCTACAGAGAGAGAGAAAGCTGAAGACAAATTTGACACTGAAAAACTCTTGGAATATATCACAGAGCTCAGGTAAAAACAAATTGTTCTTAGATTGGACTGGGTAAGTTAAGAGGGCAGTAAAATGAAGCCTTGTTCTGGCTGGACGAAGTAGAAGCTTGGCAACAATTATGTTTAACAGTATTGAAATGAAGGGGTGGGAAGGGGAATCTGGCCTTTTTTCCAGACAATAGGAAGGAGTCATAAGGTAACATTTTAATTACCTTTCTAAATGACTGTATTTTTGTGGGCTAAGCAGTATTACGGACAAGTTTTGTATCAGAGTCCTGACATCAGTTTTCTAACACGGTTTATTTAAACCCATAAATCAAGCTAGACTTGTTTACCTCTAAATTACTGGCAGTAATGCCTTTGATCACTCACTTGTAAAAATGGTCTTAACTTCCAGTGGACTTTGTAATATACTGGTTTTCAGTCAAGAGTTGATCCATGTTGCTTTCGCTTGAGAAAAACATAGTCTGATAGCAAAAATTACCAGTACAGTGCTTTGTAACAGATGGAAACACTAACCAGTTTTCATAGTCAGGTGTACCTAGCTCATGACGTGGTGAAAATACAAAACCATTTTAAGCTGTGTGACTATGTAAGTTTTTCTTAAAACACCCGTTTTGAAATCAATTGCGTTTCATTTTAAGTAACCTGTCTTAGTGCACAAAAACTTATCTGGAACACTAGCTGAAGGGTGCTTTTCTGTCGAAAACCAAGAATTTCTCCTTTGTGCTGAAGTGTAAGCTTAAAAATGAAACTTAGTGATAACAAATACCTGAATTTTCTTCTACAGTAGTATTGCAGAAACTGTAGAGAAATACAAACTAGATGTTGCCCAGATGAAAGAGACATTGATAAAGAAAGACCAAGACATTGAGACCCTGACTGATACACTCAAAACAAAAGAGGAAGAATCACGTACACTGATCAGAGAACATAATGAAAGGTGTGAGTTGCTTGAACAAGAAAAAGGTAATTGCTAGTGCCTTTCTGCTGTTCACATAGTTGGGATCACTTACACATCCTAAAGCATCTCTAATAGGTTAATAAGCATCTCTAATAGGTTAAAATGTCAGGGCAGGTTCAAAGCTAAGTCAGCTTTATGAGCTCCAACTGAGAACAGCTCACCATAATTCCATCTATATGGAAACCTCCTTGGACACACCTCTGTCAAGTCTAAATTTATATTTCCATGGAGGTATACTAAAGTAGACACTATAGAATTTGAAGTTGTTTGCATGCTAGGCTTTAATCTGAAAGTTGAACGCAAATGACTTGTTCCTTAATCTTCCTTGAGAAGCAGTGCTATATTGCTGTAATACACTGTTAGAGCTTTATGCACTAGTTCATTGAAGTACTGTGTGTCCAGGAAACCCTCAGCCCTGTCCTATTCTCCCCTTCCTCTCTCCCATCTCCACCACCCCATCTTTGAGGGAATTATTTAGAAGTTTTTCCTCAACCATAGCTGTTCCCATTCCTAGCTGTTTTGATAAAATCTAATTCATTGAACCAAAGATCCCTACCTTAAAAAATCCCTTTCCTTAAAAATCCTATCCCTTAAATTATTTTAAGTGGGATTCTTGGTGAGTTCCCAGATTAGTAAAAGATGAGTATTTTTGTTGTTTTTTTTTTTTTTTTTCCATGCCTAACTTTAAAGCTAGAATGAATTAGTATTAAAGTACTATGAAGAAAAGGTGTCGTATTTCTTGGAAGGTAGAGAATGCACTACCTGTTATACTGACAATTGCTCTATGCAGAGAAAGAGTCTTCTGAGAGCAGGGGAAAAATCCTGAGTATGAATGCTGAAATAGAAGATCTGAAAAAAAAAATTGGCTTAGAAGAACAAGAACACCAAAAACTGCTTCAGAAGCAAGAGGAGATTCTCTCTCAGCTGCAGCAAGAGAAGGTAAATACAGACTTTAATTTAGTCTAAAAATATTCTAATCCCAATGCCTGGGACTGAATGTTCTGATTTTGGTTAACCATAAAGTTGCTATACTAATAATGGTTTAATCTGTGGGATGCAGAAATGGATGCTGGCCAGCAATAACTGTGTGTGATCTCTTGTCTTATAAGAATCACAGCTGGCATGATAGTTGTTCTGTTTCTTCCATAAATTTGCTCTTATTGTGGTGCTATAAGGTTTGAGCATTGCAAAGTAGCCTTCAATATCTAGAAAGCTACTGGTAATTTTAACATCAGTTATATTCTGGCCCGTAGGAGCTGTCTGCATCTATCCAGCAGAAGTTACTAGATTTTCAAGATGAGGTAACAAGTGAGAGACACCTCTTGGAAGAAGAGATGAAGGTTGCAATGAATGAACTGGATAAATTGCATGCTAAGGAGAAGAAAGCAGAGAAGTTGGTGAAGTGGTTGGAACAAGAAACCAAATCTAAAACTCTTGAGCTTGCACAGATGGAAGTAAAGTTGAAAGGGTTTGTGAAGTAATCTCAGTTTAAAGTTTTAGAAGGAAAATATGTTAAATCAACAGCATAAACAAAGCTTTTGAGCCTAATTCAGGTTTTAAAGAAACCTGAATACATCGGAATGTATTTCTTGCTGGGTTTTGATTAATGGCAGCAGTTAGAAGCAATCTAGCTGAATGATTTAAATAACTTTAAATGATGTTTTTTAAAGCTGTTTAATTAGCATGCTGAGAGTTGCCTGACGTGCCAGTACTGTAGTAATGTGAAGTTATTGGGAAGAATAAGCTGCATGGATTTTTTTTATTGCTATTTATGTTCTGGAGAAGGTAATCACTAGGAGAGAATTTTCAAGCAAGTTGTTTTTAACTTTCATGTGTTGAAAGCTTACTAGCAGCTATTAAATCTATTCCATACATGAGATAACTTGGAAATTAAGGGGTGGGTGAAGTCTTTGTTTGCTATGAAGATGGTGCTTTAATACATGGAAAGTTGTGGCAGAGACATTACTGATTTGTCAGTATGCAAGTATTGCTGCTGCCAGCCTTCTGTAACAGGTAATATATTCAGGCATGTTTATCTCCAGCATGGAGTGTTGCATTTTTATTTTAGGAAGAATGCTGAGTTGGAGCAAATCAATGAAATGCACAGCAGTACAGTTCGGCAAATACAGGAAGAGCATAGCAACACATTGTGTAAACTGGGAAAGACTCTTGCTGAGTTTGAAAGGTATTTAAGTTCCATTAAGATGTCGGGCAGCAATGATCTCTGAAACTATAATAACATATGCTCTTTATTCATCTGCCTTAGTATTTCACATTGTATATGAGAACTGGTGTGATATTATAGCGTTTTTATGGGCTTTTTTGATGGCATTAAGAAATGTTACTTATTCCATTTCAGTATTAGTCGGGTGTGATGACATACTTGGTAATCTAGTTGAGGAAGCTGTGGATGTTTCTTCTCCAATGTAACCAAGTGGAATACTCAAGTGCTCTACTCAATGAGAGTTGTAACTAGCAAAGATGGTCTCTGTACATTAAAGTATCTTGCAGTAAGTCTTCCTGTTCAGGCTCAAAACTGATGATTGTCCTACAGTTCTTGCAGATCTTTGTTTTCACAATATTCAGATTGTAGTATGTTGATACTGTTACTGTTAGGAATGCAAGGCAAACCTGAAGGATCAGGCGTCCCTCTTGTTTTTATAGGCAGTGTTTTCACATCTAGGTAGAAATTTTAAATGTATCATAGAATATGCCATAGTTTTGCTGCTTATGGCTTGATGGATTAGAAAATCTTTTATGCCTTTACAGGATGAGTTTGGATTGCTCTCGTAAGGCTTGAACTGGTTAATCTGCATTTGTTTAAAGTAACAAGTATTTTCTTATTTGCACTGTCATACTAGCTACAAGAAGACAATAGCTGAAGAAATACGCAGCCTTAAAGTGGAGAATACATCTCTGCAAGAACAAATTGCTGACCTAAAAAAAACAAGCCAAGATAATCTACAGCTGCTTCAGGAAGCAGAGTACACTAAAGACAAAGCAAAAGAAGAATGTGCAAGGTATTGGGCTGAAAACCTTTTCCTTAAGCCAGCTGAGGCTTGCCTGCTTAACTAGAACTTAGCATGGTGCTCTATCAAATAATAATAGCTTTTGTTGTAACTGTACATATCTTCCTTTTTTCCTATGCAGAAGGCTGAAAGTGTTGATAGACAAAATGCATTAGGATTATATGTATTAGAAATGTAAAAATTATATGTATTTGCTTGCAAATTTTCCTTTAGATGGAACATAGGTAAAGGAAAATCTTTAACTGAGTTCTGTTGGAATATTGTTTTTATGAGACATACTAGTTACAATGACTGTTCCATGAACTAGTAAGATCCACAGGGGCAGACAAACATATTTAATTCAGATCTGACCATCTGCTGCTCTGTCCTGAATAACGTCTGTCATCTCAAGTTCTGCTCACAAGCAGATGCTGATTAACAGTCCTCAAATTCACACACTGCAGTGAAATAAACAAAAGCCTGCCCTCTGCCCAATGTGCAACATCACAGTGCAGCTGAAAAGTAGTAAAGCCAGCAGTTGTCCTTGGCCAGTATTGTGGATGTGTTTCTCTGACCAGATAACAGCAGCGTAGTGGTGCATGCTCTCCTTTGAGCTCAGTGTGGCAGACAATCTGCAAGCTCCCTGCTGTGGGCAAGTGATGGGAAGAAATGAGGGAGTTGGGTCATAAATGGTCCCAGCGTACAATTGCCATTATTAAGCAACTGAGGCAACTGCCTGTACATGTGCTGCATTGTGGAGTATTTTGTGTGTGCACTAAATTTCCTTCCCTGCTTCTCTGTCATCACTAGCTAGCTTCCAAAGCTGAAGTTGGTTTTAAGTCTGCAACTATGCTCTAACATTTTCAACAGTTGAATGTGTCAACCATTCACATGCAACTGCATTTAAACCCTTTTTTTGGCCAAACTAAGTTGAGCCATTTCTATCTCTCCATCTGTCATAATGCTTTGCTGACTTAGAAAATGTTTCTGTAATGCTTCTGCTGTTTCATTCACCTATAGCCAGGACGTTAAGACTGCCCAAAGGGAATTATAGCTTACTCCAGCTTATCTTAAAACACCTTTGGTTTTTAAGATGATGTCCTTTATTTTCTCCTTGCTTGTTTGATATTTCTTCCAGTTTCTATTACAGCTGTTAAAAGAAAAGCAGCTGAAGAGTTATTTTCTGTTTTACATGCCTCCTGTAGAGTGTGGCAAGGGGATGGATTTAGTCTCCATCTAGATGATAAAAACAAATAGCTTAGGTAAGAGAGGGAAGACAACGTTTTAGATGTAAAATTTGTGAACCCTTGAGGTCATCACACTGAATGGTCTTGGCTAGCTTCTACTTGAGCAAACCTCTGCATGAAAAGCCTACTGGAGTACCTTCCATTAAGAGCTGCTAGTATTAAACAGTCACAAATAAGAAACGTGAGACTTCCTTGCTTTGAAAGCACTGCTTCACAGAAGTTAAACCACATCTTGATTCTTGTTGCTTTCTGTACTATATTGTTCTCTTACGGTACTGTTAGCACAAACCTTCATTTCAGTTCAAGTAACAGATTTTCAAACATGGTTACTCATAATTTTAATATTAATTACTAGTGTAAATAATAAAGTAAAAAACTTAATGATGGCTCATTATGTATGGTTGATGTTTTCCTCAGGATGCTTTTAGAAGCCCAGACAAAGCTTGCACTGAAAGAAGCAGAAGCAGAGAGAACAAGAGAGTCTTGCCTTGCACAAATGACTAAGCTTCAGGAAAAACTGAAAGAGCAAACTGAAGATCTACAAAAAAAACTTGAAGCAGAAAGATCAAGGTGACTTTTCAGAAACTAAACTTGGGTATTGTACCACACCCCAGTTTTATTGTGAAGAAATGCTGAGAGCTGAAATTCTACTTTTTGCTTCTTAGGAAAACCATAAGTGAAGATGTGACCTCTAGCTTAAAAGAAGAGATAAAGACTTGGCGTAATCTATATGAAGAGTTGCATAACAAAACTAAGCCTTTTCAGGTGTGTGAAGAAATAGGTGTTTATTACGATGTTGACTTCAGACTTTATTAGTATGTTGACTCTTGAGTTTTTCTCGAGAAATAAACATGCTATCAGCCATTCTACAACATTCATCTTGTTACGATTTCCTAAGTTACCATCCTTTCATCCAGCTATGTCACTACCCGAAACAATTGTTCTTTGTAGATCTCAGTCAGCTTAAAAAAAAAGTTAGACTTAGAAATAAAAATAAGAAATGTACTATGTATTTCAGCGCCAGCTAGATGCATTTGAAGCAGAGAAGAATGCTCTCTTAAATGAGCATGGTGCAGCCCAAGAAGAACTGAATAAACTAAGTGATGCATATGCGAAACTACTTGGCCACCAGAACCAGAAACAAAAAATCAAGCATGTTATGAAGTTGAAGGAGGAGAACACCCACTTGAAACAGGTTTGTCTAACAGTAATGTTAGAAATTGGAAATTCATTTACTTGATTCTTTTTGTTTATTTTCTGAATTCTCTAAGTACTTACAGACTAACTCTGCAAGCTACTTGTTTTCTATGGTTTGTAAATTCCTTGTGTGCACTAGGCTAGAACGAACCACTAGTTCCAGAACAGTAAGAGAATCTGTTTTAGTGAGGACTAAATATGTGGTATACAGGGTGATCTTTCCTCTTGTTCTTAATCTAACTTCTAAGAATTGTTTTCCTTAGGATGTCTCCAAACTGCGTGCACTGCTAGCAAAACAAAAGCAAACAAACAGGGATCTTCAGGAGCAACTCTGTGCAATTCAGGGCATTAGGCGGTTTGATCCTTCCAAAGCTTTCCAGCATGACAGCAAGGAAAATATCTCTCCAAGAACTCCTTTGAAAGAAGGTAAGCACAGATATTGATATGTGTCGTTGTATCTCTTTAACTTATCCAAAGAACATATGGCAGTCTTGCATAGTCTACTTCACTTGGGGAAGGAAGGAGATAGCATCTCCTGTGTTTTACGGCCCGTGTTGGGAGGCTACAGCTGTGGGGTATTTCCAGTGTACTTTTGACCATTGCATTTCCCAGATCTGTTTGTTTTAATGTTAGCCGAGATGGCTGTTTGTCAGGTCAGACAACAGAAAGTGTGTTTAATATGGAGAAGTGGGTTACGGGCTCAACTGTTTTGCATGAGATTGTAAGATCCGAACCTTGTTCTGCGGCTGTGTATCACCCACTGACTTCTCAGACAATTTACCTGTTGTAGCTAATCCAGTGGTAGTCAGCATCTTCTGCAATGGCAATAAGGGTAAAAGTGACTCAGAGGATTGAGACCTGGTTGTTTAGTTGGTACTTGCAGGACCATACACTGCTGCAGGTGTACAGGTAGGAAGCAAAAAGCCTGCTGCAGGTGAATGTGGAAGATTCCACGTGGAGTTGGGGAGGATACAGATCATGAGCAGACCTTTGCTTCAGAATGTATTCCAGTGTCTGAAGTTCTGGTCTTGCCTGTTATGTGCAATCTAATGCTTTCCTTTACCCCAGCACACAAATAATTGTTCAAGGTGAGGGAGCAGTAGTGCAAAATCCAAACTTAGTAATGTTTTTCCATTGCAGGTAATAGAAACCAAGTGTAATCTTTTCTTGCTATGAAGAAAAATATTTTACATCACCAATAAACTTAAGTAATACAGAAGATTTCAACAGACTATTTGTTTAAGGTAAAATTGGGTGCTGTATGTTATACATATTAGCATGATTACTTGAGAAGTGATATAAAACAGCCAATTTTTAGAAAAACCACACTTGGGCGTACTCAAATTGGAGGCCACAGAGGGCTGCATGTTCTAGACTCCTGGTAACATCCTCGCAATCTTGGACTTGGAAGCTGCTTAGTTTGTTTTTCTAACAGCGCAACTTAAGTTCAGAAAAGGTGAATAATAATTAGGCAAAAAGGATAACAAAACCTGCATTCATGTAAGAGGTTATTTTGTACCTGTTTTTTTCAGTTCCAGGTTAAATTAATTTTGCTGATTATAGTTGCTTTGATACCAACGGCATGAGCACTTTCCAGAGACTTTCTCTTTTGTGGCCTATGTAATGCAGGTCAGATGTAAAAAGTCATATTGTACAGTTGGTTTGGATTTTTTTATAATTTGTATTCAGGACATGCTGATTTCTTTCCTGGGGCTAGATAATGCAACTATTGATCTCCAGAAGAGGATTTCCAGGTCAGACTTGGACTGCCTTATCTATGTGACTGTCTTTGCATCCCATAGCTAAGATTAAGGTCTTAAGGGAAATCTGTTTTACCAATGTTGTGCTCACTGGACTCTTAAATAGTCATAGCTGTTGCAGCCAGCTGTCTTACTGGATCAATGTTATGTGGATGGGAATATCAACAGAACTTCTTTTTAATAGGGTATGAGGATGCCCGCTATGCATTCATTTTTATAGACTTGGATTTTGGCAAGGCGGAATGAATCTGAACCGCGTCTAAAATTAAGAATGTTTTAGCAGAATAAATATTTTAAATTAGTTTTTGTCCATTTCCTTCTTAAACCAGTGATTAAGAAAAGCAACATAAAATTACCCTGTAAGTGACCTAGTGTTTTAATCTTAAATCTTCACAATAAAACGTAGTATCAGGCTTGTCTGAAAGACAATGTAATTCTCAAGCTGTACAGAAGAAATTATTTAGCTGAACTGCACAATATAGCTTGCAATTCTTTTACTCTGTTATTTCTGGTGAATTTCTATTAATATAGAAATAAATACTGGAACTCAAATGAAACATGTGGAACTGTGTTTTTACTAATTGTATATACTAATATTTCGTATACGTGTGCTGCAAAGAGTAAATATTACAAAGCTTAGCATGTCACTTATGGTAATACTGGAGAAATGAAATATTGAAAATGCATTCTAAGTCTGAAGAAATAAATTGGTGGTTCTTACACTAATGCCATCTTTGTGTGTTTACTTGAGCTTCTGAAGATGAGATGTTTGAATTGAGAAATACACTTAATGTTCAATTTATGGTGTTGGCTGAAGTAGAGAGGCATTTTATGAGGAACTTACTGTAATCATTTAAGAAGACTAGAGTTCGCTGTGTGGAGAAAATGATCAAGTTAGCTGGTTTTATTGTCTGAAAGATGCAAGTGGGATGAAAGACAACTACGGAAGAAAGAGAGCTTAGTCTTACTGTCTCATTGGATGAGAACTTGGTCTTCATGGAAAGCCTAATGTTACACCGTTGTTTACACCCAGCAGCCAATGGGTGTAAAATTAACAGTTGGGTAGACCAAACTTGATTGAGTGAAAAGCAGAGCAAAGAGTAACAGGGCAAGGGCAGAATTCCATATTCACAACAACAACAAAACTAAAACAAACCAAAAAAAAACCTTGTGTTCTTGCATTTTCACTTGTAACACTTGACTGCTCTTATACTGGTGTTTTTGTCTCAAGATTGCATGCTCCTAAGCAAGGTTGCTGAGAGTTGCACACTTGCTTTGGTGTTCTTCTCTTAAGGGTGTTTTTAAGGCAAAAATCACTGTTCATAAATCAGAATGCAAAAATCTGATGAAACACCTTTTTGACCCAAAAAAAGACATTAAGAGTTCCATGTGTTTATAAATGTGTAAGCTAGTCTTGTATTGCAGGAAAGATTAAGAACGAGTGTTAAGCAAAGGTTCTACAAAGCTCAAACATACATGATGGCACTGAATTCGTGTGCACTTTCAACTGAATCTTACTGATGCAGAACATGTCAAATAGCAGAAAGTTAGCAAGAGTTGGTCAGTGGGTGAAAGAACACTAAGCGAAGCAAAGTACTGCAAGTATCACGGAAGTATGCTTTTATGCCTGACTACGTCCTTCTTTCACACAGCCTTAATGATTAAAACTTTCTACCTTAAGTGGGAGTTTTGCCAAAGTCAGTTTTAAATCCTTAATGTTTTGTACTAATAAAAATAATAGGACAACTCCGAAATAACTACACCAGCCTTACAGCATTGTCAGCTTTTGCTTTGATGTTAAAATATGAATAAATAGCATAGAGCAGGTTTGTGAGAGATGGTGGGGGGGAAAAGCTGAAAAGCTTTGTCAGCTTCAGTTAAAGGGATAGTGCTAGTTTCATGCACATGCTATATATTTTTGATCAACCACCACTTTTTCAATTGTTTAACTGACTTGAGCTGTTGCTGTAAGAATCCATTAATTTCATGTTGTGGCATATGCCTTATTCTGTTTTGTACTGAAAGCACTATGTAACAGGAACTTATTTCTCTGATCATGTCTCAGTATTGTAGCAAGATCTGGGTTCTCCCGTGCCTACATTTAAGATGAAGAGCGCTAGAATCCTCAGTCTAGCTGACCTCATTAGAGCCCACCTCCTGTTCCCATACAAAGAAAATGGCATGAGGCTCAGTGCCAGTGCTTGGAATAAATGTATGCACACAAGGGTTGCACTTGCTCATGCTGGCTACTGTGAAATCAAAATTGAAGTTCATATCGAGCCTTTCAAATGGTACCACTGGGAATAGAACCAAGCTTAACAGGATTCAGAACCACATGTGATCTAGGGCTCGGATTAGCATTTGGGTTTCAAAGGTCATCTGAGCTACTGCTTCTTTCAGTCCACGTGCTCTCTGCAGGCAAAAGCAGACAAAGGCACGAATGCACCGTTGAACAGCAATCATTGCCTAGACGGGGAATTCCTCCTACAGTTTGAGGCAATGCCTGAAATGCTGGTGGAAATGGATCAGGTAAGGATCTGGAGATTTACATTAGAAGGTTGCTGCCACACTTTGGTTACAGAATCTAGGCAGAATGAGAGAAAGAATTAATTGTAGTTCCTGCTATTACAGCCTGGAATGTTTAATTATGAATGGTACGTTCCAGTTAGCCAGGGATGCATTATGCTGGTACGACTGATGTGGGCTATTGTCAATTTTTGATTCCACTATTCCAAGGAAGCCATGTTTCCCAAAATAAATCTATTTATGATTAAAACTAATAAACTAGAAAAATTAGTGAATTCAGTGTAATTAAAGCTTTATAACAAAGTAACAAATTGCATATAGTTTTTGTAGCAGGTATAGTGGTGACAAAGCTGAAGATATTTTACAGACGAATTTATAGTAATAGCTTGAGACCTAGGTGCTTAATACGTTTTCCTGTTTTTATCTTGATTTAAGTCTGGAAAGTAGAATTTATTACCACTTTTTTCAAGAAGGTTAAGTATTGCAGTGGTTATAGGGAGGAAGGGCTGTGGTTCAGAATGCACTCAAGAGTTGTTACCTTGGTATTACAGTACAATTTGGCATTTCACATTTCTTCTTAATTTCAAGTTGTGAATGAGTGATATTTTGAATAAAATTCTAAGATATGGGAAAGGGAATAATTACGTATTTACTGTTCACTACAAGGAAAAAATAAGCTCTCTACCATTCAAGAAGGGAGGAATCAGCTGAAGCGTTATTACAGGTATGCTGTTTTGTCCTGTAGCAGTTTTTGGCTTTCTGTACGTCATGATCATTGTTGATACAGGATTCCATTCAAGTTTAACTATCTGGCATTTTTAATAGTGTTTTAATTGCTGTGGTAGAAGCTGTTAATTTCGGAGGTACTCCGTGGTGCTTTTAATCACGTCAGCCTGGCCTGCCTTCAGCAGGTGCAGCTGTACGAGCACCCCTAACACGTCCGACGCAGCTCGCTGCCCCCGGCAGGGCGGGGCCCAGCCGCCGCCTTTGGGGGGAAGCAGCGCCGCGGGGCCGGGATCCGCCCGTCCCGGGGGGGGGGCGGTGCTCGGCCCCCGGCCGCGGCCCGCAGCCGCCCGCTCCCTCAGGGCCGCCCCCCGCCG